>NC_081552.1:219458289-219638289 GCF_963082655.1 Stomoxys calcitrans
TCCTTTATGACTTCCGACAACTGTGCTTAGTATGGTTCAAATCGGTACATAAACTGATACAGCTGCCATATAAACCGATCTTGGATCTTGATTTCTTGAGCCAATAGAGGGCGCAGTTCTCATCCCATTTGGCTAAACTTTTGCATGAGGTGTTCTGTTATGACTTCCAACAAATGCGCTAAGTATATTTCAAATCGGTACATAACCTGATATTGATATAGCTGCCATATTAGCCGATTTTGGATCTTGACTTTATAAGCCACTAGAGGGCGCAATTCTTTTCCGATTTGGCTGAAATTTAGCATGAAGTTATTTGTTATGACTTCCAACAACTGTGGCTCAAATCGGTACATAATCTGATATAGCTGCCATATAAACCGATCTGAGATCTTCACTACTTAAGCCTCTAGAGGGCGCAATTCTAATGCAATTTTGCAGAAATTTCGTACAACTGGTTCTCCCATGGCCTTCAATATACATGTCCAATATGGTCTTAATCGATCTATAGCCTAATACAGCTCCTATATAAACCGATCTCCCGATTAAGCTTCTTGAGCCCCTACAAGGCGCAATTCTTACCCGAATGGACTGAAATATTACCCAATGACTTTAACTATGGTCTACAACATTCAGTTCACTTATTGTCCGAATTGGACTACAATTTGATATATCTCTAATAGCATAACAATTCTTATCCATTATTCTTTGCTTGCCTAAAAAGAGATACTGCTCAAAGAACTCGACAAATGTGATCCATGGTGGAGGGTACATTAGATTCGGCTCGGCCGAACTGTTACTTGTTATATGATAGAAAGATATGGAAAGGGTGATTGGCTAATAGTTAAGGTGTTACCAACGGTATGAAGAAACTATTGGTTGCCCAAAAAGTAATTGCGGATTTTTTAAAAGAAAGTAAATGCATTTTTAATAAAACTTAGAATGTACTTTAATCAAATATACTTTTATTACACTTTTTTTTAAAGCAAGCTAAAAGTAACAGCTGATAACTGGCAAAAGAAAGAATGCAATTACAGAGTCACAAGCTGTGAAAAAATTTGTCTTTTACTTTTTTACTTTTTGGGCAACCCAATAAAATACCCCCACCATCAATCACAGCTTAATTTTGCACATGTCTTGATTTATTTGCGTTTTAATGGAAATCATACAACCTTCAACCAGAAAGCCTTGATCCATCTCTTCCCCAAACTGCTTGAACCATTGAAAACTATTGCCAGTCTAAGTGAAACTTATATCCCCTGTGAATGAATGTGTATTTAATAAATTATTTAAAACTTGCTCACATAAATTTAATAAAAGCTCTGCAATGTTTTGCTAGCTTTCACTCCTTCACTTGCTTTTGTAAACTTGCAAACAAATTATGTTTTGTGCAAAGATTGAAAAATAAAGTGCTGCAAATTGTAAATCCAAGCGAAGGATGAATGAATGAAAAGATGGACACACAGACGGAATGGACAACAAGCAACCACTACCATGCAACATAAGTAGCCAGCAAGTTCTTCATCGCCAAGCAAACGCAAAGCAAGTACAGAAATTTTACCAATGCTCCTCTTTGAGAAAATGCATTGCGAAATAGTATTCTAAATTGAACAACTCGAAGGGTAATCTGATTTTGTGGTTGAATAAATTGAGTCGTAAAGCTTTTTATCCTATACCATAGGGTGTGGGGGTATACTATATTCGTCATTCCATTTGTCAGACATCGAAATATTCATTTGAGCCCCAACAAAGTATGATCGTCTTGACATTCTAAGTCGATTTAGCAATGTCTGTCCGTCTGTCCGTTCTTCAAAAGCATGATGACTTCCGAAAGAATAAAGCTAGGCGCTCGAAATTTTGCACAAATGCTTCCCATTGGTGTAGGTCCGTTGGGATTGTAAACTGGACATATCGGCCCATGTTTTGATATAGCTGACACATTAACCGATTTTGGATCTTGAATTCTTGAGCCTCTGGACAGCGCAAATCTGCGCTAAATATGGCCCGAATCGATCCATCAACTTAATAACTGCTATATAAACCAATATCGGATCTTGACTTCCTGAGCCTCTAGAGTGCGCCATTGTTATCCGATTTGGCTGAAATTTAGCATGAAGTCTTGTGTTTTGACTTCCAACAACAATGCCAGTATGAATCAAATCGGTTCATAAGCTGATGGAACTCCCATATAAACCGATCTCCCGATTATGCTTCTTGAGCCTATAGAAGGCGCAGTTTACATCTAATTTGGGTAAAATTTTGTACAACAAATTCTTTTATGACCTTCAGCATGCGTGTGAAATATGGTCTGAATGGGTCTATAACCTGATATAGCTACCATATAAGCCAACCGTAGCGCAGAGATTAGCATGTCCGCCTATGACGCTGAACGCCTGGGTTCGAATCCTGGCGAGACCATCCGAAAAATTTTTAGCGGTGGCTTTCCCCTCCTAATGCTGGCAACATTTGTGAGTTACTATGCCCTGAAAAACTTCTCTCCAAAAAGGTGTCGCACTGCGGCACACCGTTCGGACTCGGCTATAAAAAGGAGTCCCCTTATCATTGAGCTTAAACTTGTATCGGACTGCACTCATCGATATGTGCGAAGTTTGCCCCTGTTCCTTAGTGGAATGTTCATGGGCAAGATTTGCAATAAGCCAACCTCGCGATATTAGTTCTTGAGCCCGTATAGAGCGCCATTCTTATTCTATTTGGCTGAGATTTTGCACAGTTACTTTAACTATGGTCTTCTATATCCAAACCAAGTATGATTCGAATCTGTTTATAAACTGATATGGGTCGAATAGCAGGGCAATTTTAATGCCTTATCCTTTTTTTGCCTATAAAGAGCTACTGGGCGAAGAACATAGTCCAGATGGGACCAAATTTGGATATAGATGGCATATAGACCGATCTACCCATTAAGGGTCTTAGGCCCATAAAATGCAGTATCTTTCTATTTCACTGAAATTTAGAGCAGTGAGTTGGACTAGAATTCTCGTTGTCGGAACCAAATTTGATCCAGATCGGACCATACTTTGATATAAAACTGGAACGTGGAGCTGCACTAAGCCACCCGATATCCGAACCGCGTGTGGTCCATATCAGACCGTATTTGGTTATAGCTGCCATATGAACCGATCTGCAGATCTACGATGTAAGCCATAAAATCCTCATGTATTGCCTGATTTCTTTGAAGTTTTAAACTGGAAGTTATATAAAATTCTCGGTATCTGAACTGTGCCTATCCAAATAGGCACATACTTGGACGCTAATACAGATACAGTCGGTTTATAAAAAAATCCGTAGTGGTGGGTATCCAAAGTTCGGCACGCATCCATGTGTCGTTACTTGTTGTTTTTTTTTTTTCAATTTGATTGAGAATTGCTTCCGGTATGCTTGAGAATTAAAGTCGGATAATCTGTTTTTATTCGAGTAATAGACACGGATTCCGACCATACTTGGTATGAATATTCGAGGATATAGGAGAAATCATTAGACACTTAGGAAGTAAAATCGGGAGGTCGTATTATACGCGAGTTGGAGGTCGCAGGGGAAATTTTGCAAAATTTCACCAAAAATGGATAAGATTTGCGCTTTCTAGGGGCTCAAGAAGTACAATCGGAAGATCGGTTTGGAGGTCATCGATATCGAAATCGTCTTTTTGAGGAAACGAAAATGGACCAAGGTGGGCCAATTTAATGCACCACGTATCTTCAATAAGACGATTTCGATATCGTGACAAGGTCAAATACTTAGGTGTGGTCTTGGACAGGAAACTGAATTGGAAGTGTCACATTCAGCAGCGTACTGAGAAGGCTCACAGATATTGGGCACTATGTAGACGGGCCGTAGGCTCGAAATGGGGCCTGAATACTAGGATAGACCACTGTCTCTACAGGAGCGTGATTAGACCAATACTTAGTTACGCCTCAGTAGTTTGGTGGACTGATATTGAGATAAAGTGCAACATAAGGACCATACAACAGGTTCAGAGAATATGTTGTCTTGGCATAGACGGTGCGATGAGGACCACGCCCACTAGGGCACAAGAGACTGTTCTAGATATCCGACCCATTGACATACAGATTAAGTGTGAGGCAGCCACTGCGGCTATGAGACTTAAGGCGATGTGAGAATGGATTGAGGATGGAAGCAGCTCATACCATAGCGGTATAATCGAGGCGACAATAGGAAACCTGGAAGGAAGGGAAGAGGTTTCCAATCGGATAGCTGAAATGAACCTTGAAGTCGAGTGGCTCAACCCTAGTATTGCCATCTGGAAGATCTGTTACATGGATGAATCAAAACTAGAGGACAGAAAGGACCTGGTGTTTTACATTGAGAACCCAGGGACTGAGATCTGTTTTAGAATGCCTTACGGAATGCGTGAAGTGGTGTGGTGCTAACGCGAGGACGTCGAGTGTGAACATCTTTACCGACAGTAAAATTGCCATAAGGGCAATAACAACCAGGACGGTAAGCTCATAAACAGACTTGCAGTGTAAGAAGGATATTTACGCCTTCTCTAAGGATGGCAAAATCCGCATCGTTTGGGTGCCGGGCCATAACGGAGTAATGGGTAATGAAAGGGCAGACGATTTGGCGGTGAAGGCCAGAGAACTGCCGTCAATAAACTTGGTTAACCCGAAGCCCGTAGTGGAGGCCACCGTAGCGCAGAGGTTAGCAAGTCCACCAATGACGCTGAACGCCCGGGTATGAATCCTCGTGAGACCAACTGAAAAATTTTTCTGCGGTGGTTTTCCCCTCCTAATACTGGCAACATTTATGAGGTACTATGCCATGTAAAACTTCTCTCCAAAGAGGTGTCGCAATGCGGCATGCCGTTCCGACTGGGCTATAAAAAGCAGGTCCCTTATCATTGAGCTTAAACTTGAATCGCACTGCACTCTTTGATATGTAAGAAGATTGCCCCCGTTCCTTAGTGGGCAATGGGCAAAATTTGCAACCCGAAGCTCAGATCGACGCAGTCCGAGTTAAGGGAGTGGGCGACGAATGCGCATGCAACATTGTGGAACAGCGAAACGGTCGGTAGGACGGCGAAAATCCTATGGGGGATCCAGATCGTGAGAAGACGAGGCTATTACTGAAAGGAAGCAAGAAGGAGGTCGGTATAGCTACTGGTATCATAACGGGACACATAGGACTACGAGCTCACTAATGTTAAATTTGCATTTTGCAACCTATGCTAGTAAAGCCCCATCCTATGGTGGAGGGTATGCCAAATGAAACCCACAAAACTATCACCGGCCATTTATTTGTCGGTTATATCTATGCTACAACTGTAGCAAATAAATTGAGAATTCTTACAGATTTTTAGTTCCTTTCCCTTTGACATATAATCACCCGTAAGTATTCTTTAGATTTTTAATTCCAAACTTCCCACATGTATTCGAATGCCACAGATGTTTACAAAAAAATTGCAATAACCTTCACTGTGCTTTGATTCTTGCTTGTTTACCTCCCTTAAATTGCTTTTCTTCTTTGAGATGTTGATCAAAGAAGGAAAAAAAAACGTTCAGTTAAGAGTTTGTTGTTCATAAAAGTACATCTTATGTTTATATTAACATGAAGTAGGTAGTGGTGAAGGGAGAGGGAAAGGGGACTTTCCCCTCCTTTCTTTTACTATTAAAATGTTATGCTTGCTGTTTTCAACAGCAAACGGAAGAAGGCAAAACGCAACCAACAAAAGTGGTGTAATTAAAAAATGACTTAAAACAAATAAAAGCGTGCTAAGTTCGGCCGGGCCGAATCTTACATACTCTTCACCATGAATGGCAATTGTCAAGTCTTATGCCCGGTAGCTCTTTATAGGCAAACAAAGGATAATCGATAAGAATTGCTTTGTTATTGAAGGTATATCAAGTTATGGACCGATTCAGATGATATTTGAGATTTCAGCCAAATCCTGTAAGAATTGCAGCCTTTAGGAGCTTAAAAATTAATATCGGGAGATCGGTTTATATTGAAAGCTACATCAGATTATAAACCAATTTCGACCATACTTGGCACAGTTGTTAAAAGTCAACAAAAACTTCATGCAAAATTTCAGAAGAATAGGATAGTAATTGCACCCTCTAGCAGCTGAAGAACTCAAGATCCAAAATCGGTTTATATGAATGCAATATTCGATAAACCGATGTTGACCATACTTAGAATAGTTGTTGAAAGCCATAGCAAAACACCTCTTGCAAAATTTCAGCCACATCGGAAAATAATTACGCCCTCTAGCGGCTCAAAAGATCAAGATCCGAGATCGGTTTATATGGCAGCTATATCAGGTTATTAACCGATTTCGACTATACTTGGCTTGGTTGTGGCTCAAGAACTCAAGAACCGAGACCAGTTTACCTGGGAGCTATATTAGGTTATAGACCGAATTCGACCATGCTCAGCACAGTTGTTGGAAGTCACAACAAAACACTTCGTTCAAAATTTCAGCCAAATCGGAAAACAATTACGCCCTCCAGCGGCGCAAAAAGGCAAGATAAGAGATAGGTTTATATGGAGGATATTCAAGTTATGACCCGATTAGGACCATGCTCAGCACTGTTATTGGAAGTCTTAACAAAACACTTTGTGCAAAATTTCAGCCAATTCAGAAAATAATTACGCCCTCTAGCGGCTCAAGAAGTCAAGATCCGAAATCGGTTTATATAGCAGCTATATCAAAACATAAACCGATATGGCCCATTTACATTCCCAACCGACCTACTCTAATAGGAAGTATTTGTACAAAATTTTAAGCGATTAACTTTCTTCCTTCGGGTCCGGGTCCTCAGAGACTGGATAAACCATATGCTAAAGAACAGCTGGATAAATTGCGGGTCCCATGACATAAATATAAGAAAGTGGCTCAAGGCACGTTAACGGGGGGGCACCACTCCTTTGAGTGACCACCATAAATAACCTATTACGGATGCTGACTGAGGAGGGATTTGAACCCGACTGCTATGCAGACGTTGTTACAATACTTCTTAGGGGTAAGTATCTGAACCAGCTATTCAGAGGAGTCGAAAGGGTCTTGTATATGGCATATGACTGGGCTAGACCCAGGCGTCACAATGTTAACCCAGAGAAGACAGAAATATGCCTGTTCACGAGGAAGACGAAGGTGGGCCAATTTAAGGCACTTCAATTCCTCAATAAAACGATTTTGATAACTGACAAGGTCAAATATTTAGGTGTGATCTTGGATAGGAAATTTAATTGGAAGTGTCACATGCAGGAGTGTACTGAGAAGGCTCACAGATGTTGGGCACTATATAGACGGGCCGTGGACTTGAAATGGGGCCTGAATCCGAAAATTGTGCACTGGCTCTACAGGAGCGTGATTATACCAATACTTATATATGCCTCAGTAGTTTGGTGGACTGCAATGGACAAAAAGTGCAGCGTCAGGATAATACAACAGGTACGGAGAACATGTTATCTTGGCACTGGAGTATATTCTAGAGATGCGATCCATAGACATATAGATTAAGTGTGAGGCAGCCATTGCGGCTATTAGACTTAAGGTGATGAGAGAAAGGATAGAGCATAGGAGCAGGCCATACCACCGCGGTATAATCGAGGCGACGATAGGAAACCTAAAAGTAATGGAGAGGTTCCGATCGGATACCTGAGACGTTTACAAGATCGTTGTTTCGTTTCTGAAGTCCGCTTGTTGGGTCTTTAAAAGTCTCATACTCATACTTGAGGTCATAGAAGACTGGGCACTAGGTAGACGGCCCGTAGACCAGGAATGGGGCCTGAATCCGAGGATAGTCCACTGGCTCTACAGGAGCGTAATTAGACCAATACTTACTTACGCCTCAGTAGTTTAGTGGACTGCTATAAAGAAAAAGTGCAACATAAGGGCCAACAGGTTTAAAAAAAATGTTGTCTTGGCATAGGCGGAGCGATAAGGACCACGCCCACTAGGGCACTGGAGACTATTCTGGATATCCGACCCATTGACATACAGATTAAATGTGAGGCAGCCACTGCGGCTATGAGACTTAAGGCGATGGGTGAATGGATTGAGGATGGGAGCAGCTCATACCATCGCGGTATAATCGAGACGATGATGGGAAACCTGATAGGAAGGGAAGAGGTTTCCGATCGGATACCTGAGACGACACTTGAGGTTGAGTTAGAGGCACTGCTGCCTGCGGCACACTCTTGGATTGACGGAACCCTAGAATTGCCATCAGGATCAAAGCTAGAGGACAGAGTGGGCCTGGGGGTCCACATTGAGAACCCAGGGACTGGGATATGTTTTAGACTGCCTGACCATAATACGGTCCTGCAGGTGGAGATCCGGTATACGTGAGGTAGTGTGGTGCTAAGGCGAGAACGGCGAGTGTGAATATCTTAACGGACAGTAAAATTGCCATAAGGGCAATAAAAACCAGAACGGTAAGATCACGAACAGTTTTGGAATGCAAGAAGGAGATTAACGCCTTCTCTGAGGATAGGATAATCCGCATCGTTAGAGTGCCGGGCCATAACGGAGTAAGGGGGAATAAAAGAGTAGACGATTTGGGAGTGAAGGCAAGAGAATTGCCGTCGATAAACTTGGTTAACCCGAAGCCTTTCGGGTCGACGCGGTGCGAGTTGAAGGCGAGGGCGACAAACAGCCGGTAGGATGGCGAAAATCCCATGGGGTGATCCAGATTGTGAGAAGACGAGACTATTACTGAAAGGAAGTAAGAAGGAGGTCAGTATAGTTTTTGGTGCCATAACGGGACACATAGGACTACGAGCTCACTTATGCAAAATCGGTGCGGCAAGTGATGGCATCTGTAGGACACGTGGGGAAGATCATGAGACGTTGTAGCTTTGCCTATGACATTGTCCGGCTTTCGCGCCCAACAGACACGGGTACTTAGGTGGGGACACGATACAAGACATAAGCCAACTTAGGGGAGTGGTTTGGAAAACAATTAGGGAGTTTGTAAGTACCACGGAATTCTCTTTCGAGACGAGCTCAATGATCGGAGATGCAAATGCAAAAGGAAAGCCAAAGATAGCAGCACACACCAACCACTACACGTTTCGTCTTTGTTTTGAAGACTTTTCAACCATATTAGTTGTGATGGCTTCAAGGGCCGTGCGTTGGTATGTTGTATTTGAATCGTATTAATAGCTAAAACGCTTCTTTTCAAAATTTTCTTTTTCTAGTTTACTTTTAATTTTTAGAGCGCGCAACAAGCCGATTTCTGGCTTAAATGTATAGTGGCATGGGGCAGATTAATATCTGCACCCTCTTTTCAACCTAACCTAACCTTAACTAACTTTATTCCTTCGCTTTCGGTAGACGGACGGACACGGCTAAATCGACTTAGACTATCAAGGCGACCAAGTATATAAAGGGTGGTTTTTTAAGAGCTATAGAAAGGTTAAAGGAGGCCACCGTTGCGCAGAGGTTTGCATGTCCGCATATGACGCTTAACGCATGGGTTCGAGTCATGGCGAGACCATCAGAAAAAATGTTCAGTAGTGGCTTTCCCCACCTAATGCTGTCAATACTTGTGGGGTACTATGCCATGTAAAACTTCTCTCCAAAGAGGTGTCGCACTGCGGCACGCCGCTCGGACTCGGCTGTACAAAGGAGGCCCCTTATCATTGAGCTTAAACGTCAATCGGACTGCACTCCTTGATGGGTGAAAAGTTTGCCCCTGTTACTTAGTGAAATGTTCATGGGCATAATTTTCAATTTGCATAGGAAAGTTTTTCAAAAAAAGAAAAAAACACACAAAATCCAGAAAAATGCATGAAATCTTTACTCGAATCGATAGTATGGTCCATATGATTGAAGGTTTGAAGATTATTTCAAGCAAATGTTGATTGTAACTGCGCCTCAAATGGTCCATTCGCTTAGTTCCCCATACTCATGTGGCATGCAAGTCAAGCTCTTGCTTTTGAGCCAAAAAAGTTGAATAGCATCTCAGGGTAGCGCTCACCACTTACAGTTATCTTAAGATTCGCATCATATTTGAAAAAGTACGTTCCAATGATGCCTCCAGCCCATAAACCCCATCCAACTCTGACTTTTTCTGGATGCATTGGTAGCTCTTGCAGTGCTTCTGGCTGTTCTTTACTCTAAAATCGACAATTTTGCTTATAAACGTAGCCATTAAGCCAAAAATGAGCTTTGTCGTAAATTCGAAGAAGTACGGTCCAATGACGCCACCAGCCCATAAACCGCAACAAACTGTGACTTTTTCTGGATGCATTGGAAGCTCTTGCAATGCTTCTGGCTGATCTTCACTCCAAAATAGCGCTCACCACTCACAGTTACGTTATGATTTGCATCATCTTTGAAGAAGTACGGTCCAATGATGCCACCAGCTCATAAACCGCACCAAACTTTGACTTTTTCTGGATGCATTGGTAGCTCTTGCAATGCTTCTGGCTGATCCTCACTCCACAATAGGGCTCACCATTCACAGTTACGTTACGATTCGCATCATCTTTGAAGAAGTACGGTCCAATGATGCCACCAGCTCATAAGCCACACCAAACTGTGACTTTTTCTGGATGCATTGGTAGCTCTTGCAATGCTTCTGGCTGTTTTTCACTCCAAAATCGACAATTCTGCTTGTTTACGTACCCATGGAGCCAAAAATGAGCTGCGTCCTAAAATCGAAGAAGTACGGTCCAATAATGCCACCAGCCCATAAAACGCACCAAACTGTGACTTTTTCTAGATGAATTGGTAGCTCTTGCAATTCTTCTGGCTGATCATAACTTCAAAATCGACAATTCGGCTTGTTTCCGTACCCAATGAGCCAAAAATGAGATTCGTCGCTCAACAGAAGAAGCGCGCGATGAACTTTCTTAACAGAGCACGCATTTTGAGAATAAAATTCAATATTTTGCAAGCGTTGTTCGTTGTTCGACCATTCATGGTTAAATTATAGACCAAATTGAAGATGTTTGACAGAAAAACAAAACACGAAACGTGCGTGAGCTGTTTAAACCAGTGATGCCAAAAAGATACTAGCTAAAAAATCACCCTTTATATACTTTGTTGGCTCTCAGATCAATATTAAGACGTGTTACAAACGTAACGATGAACTTGGTGTAGGGTATAATCAACACGCAAATTAATCTACCCCCATCGTATGGTGGAGCGCATAATGAACACTCAATGGTGAAGAACCCATAAAGAAGGCATTAATGAATGCGAATTGTATACTTGTAACGAAGTAACAAAAGTAACTGAGCAGTAGGTAGGTCATAGTAAAAGGTGGACGCATTTTATGGAAATCAATAACATGTGACCGGGTTCTCACACTACAAAACAATATTTTGAATGAAACTGGGTCACACTGAGTAACCCTTTATTAAGGGGAAAAGCATTCACAACGCATAAAATAGGCAAGTTACACGGCTTTCATTGTGTTTGTCAAATGACAATTTGCAGATATACCAACTATTGCAAAGATCAATGTTGGCCAATGCACTAAAAAATTCAAAATTTTCAGCAATTTTCTTTAATGACAAATTTCTGTAAATTTTTTCTAAAACAAAATTTTTGGGACATTTGATTTTAAGACAAAAGTTCAGTGAACTTTTCCTTGAATGACAAAATTTCAGTGAGATTTTCTCCATATACAATACTTTAGTGAACACAGGTTTGAACTTTGAGCTCCGACTTGTGTGGTGCCCATCGTTATCACGGGAAGCTTAGCTGAAAGCTACCGGGCGCGTCCACAAGTTGCGGATGGTGGAAAGCTCCGTTTTTAGGAGGAGTAGCAGCAAATGCGACCTCGGGCAGTCAGCGATTTTCGAGAGGAGAGTCTCAGTGAGAGTGAGGAGTCAGGTGGAACTGGCTCTTAATTAAATACTGAGTGCCAATGATACTTGAGATGACAAGGCGAGTTATTGGCGCCTTCAAATAACCAATGGCCAACATCAGCGTATGTTCCAAGGTTAGGGGCGAGTGTCGTATCTTGGAGCAAGCGGAGCGCCACAACGAGGGTTACATGTGCAATCCCAAAAAACCTATGTGGTTGCGACGCTGGGCCAGTAACCCGCCCCTGGAAAACTATGAAAACTACTATGAGAAACAAAGGAATAGTAAAAACGGACTCCCCTAACCTTGACGACCCACGCAAACAAAAAAAAAAGGACCATAAAATGCAGATCTGCATCTGGAATGTCCGCACTCTTTATAGAGAAGGTGCAGTATACGCGCTGGCGGATGTATTAGAGAAGTACAAGGCATATATAACCGCCTTACAGGAAGTGCGATGGACTGGGAATGGCGTCACAACAACACCAATCGGTGACGAACTACTGCTGCCATAACACGAGGCATGAATTTGGCTGTGGAATTTTAGTTAGTCGGAGACTGAAATACATTGTCTCCAGCTTTACTCCGGTAAGAGGCTAGCCACAATCCGCATAAAAGCCAAATTCTTCAACATCAGCCTAATTTGTGCCCATGCCCCGACGGAAGACAAGGACAAGCAGACCAAGAATATTTTCTACGAGCGCCTAGAGAGAGAATATGACCGTTGCCTCGCCCATGATATCAAAATAGTTCTGGGAGATTTTAATGCGAAGAAAGGGAAGGAAGACATTTTTGATCCAACAGTCGAAAAATTTTGCCTCCACGAGATAACGTCAAGTAATCGGTTGAGGCTGATAGATTTCGCCGCGGTAGTTAGTAGCACCAGATTTCATCATAAAAATATTTACAAAGCCACATGGCTGTCACCCGATCAAAACACGAGTAACCAAATTGATATCGTTGTGATAGATGGAAGGCATTCATCCAGCGTGTTAGATGTACGATCGATCCGTGGAGCGAATATAGATTCGGATCATTACCTTGTTGCAGCAAAGGTTCGCACCCGTTTGAATATGGCGAGGAAAGTACGATCTGACACTGAAGCTGGGCATTGAAAAGCTGCAAACACAACAAAAGGCAGCGGCATACTCCACTTGAATGACCCAACTACTTGATGAAAGTACTCCTTGTTCCGATGATAAAATGGCACAGTGGCAAACCATTAGCCACCCCATGGAAAATGCCCGAATATCAGTACTTGGGTCCCGGAAGCCTCCCCCAAGAAACCCATCGTACGACCAAGAGTGTCGAGATGCTAATGAAGCCAAAAATGCGGCATATAGAGCAACCCTGCAATCTGTTGTAACGAGCCTGATGAAGGAAGGGTATCTAAAGAAAAGCTGAGAGAAGAAACGTATATTCCGCAGAAAGAAAAAGGAAATTGAAGGACGTGAGTGTGAGCGAATTGAGATGTACAGGAGTCTGAATGAAGTCCAAAGAATTAAACATCAAACCGAAGGGTTTGGCGCAGGCACATCCTCCTGCAGAGACAAAGAAGGACATCTGGTAACTGACACAGATAACATGCTGAGGATATGGAAAGAATATTTTACCCAACTGCTAGTGTACGTCGATAGCAGCAAAGAGGATACCGCAGAACCAATCCCTGATGATGGTATAGAATGTTTACCTCCTAGTCAGAATGAGCAGGAGCCGACGAATTACCCGTTGAACTATTCAAGACCGGAGGCGACACGCTGATAAGGCGTATGCATCAGCTTATCTGCGCAATCTGGCTAGATGAACGCATACCCGATGATTGGAACCTCAGCAAACTATTGTATGTCCCGTACACAAGAAAGGAGACAAGACGGAATGTGCCAACTACAGAGGAATAAGTCTCCTCCCCATCGCATACAAGATACTCTCGAGCGTACTGTGTGGAAGATTAAAACCTAAGTCTATGAGATAATTGGGCCCTATCAATGCGGCTTTAGACCTGGTAAATCCACCCCGGACCATACATTCACACTGCACCAAATCCTGGAAAGGACCCGAGTAGGACAAATCAACACCTACCATCTCTTTGATAACTACAAAGCAGCTTTCGATACTCCCTTACGATCAAAGGTATTTCAAGCCATGTCTGAGTTTGGTATCCCTGCAAAATTAATAAGACTCTGCAGGATGACATTTGCTGATACGCCTTCCTCAGTAAGAATAGGAAAGAATCTCTCCGAACCATTTAATACCAAACGAGGTTTCAGACAAGGAGACAGCCTATCGTTTGATCTCTTTAATATCCTGCTGGAGACGGTTAAACGAGATGCAGATGTGGATCGATAAGGCACACTAATCACAAGAGAACACATGCTACTCGCCTATGCGGACGACATCAGTAGCATAGGTCGGTCACCGGTAGTAGTAACTGCAGCCTTTGAAAGAATCAAAAGAGAGTCAGTGAAAATGGGTCTGACAGTAAGACGAAATGGATGGTTTCCACTCCCAAAAAGCCTTGTACAACCGAGCAGATAAAGAAAATGAAGAAAGTTGGGAACCACAACTTTGTGATAGTAACTTTATCTACCTCGGCACCGCCATAACCGAAACGAATGACACCAGTTTTAAGATAAAGCGAAGAATAATACTGGCAAACAGATGCTACTTTGGACTAAGTAAGTAATTTAGAAACAAGGCCACCTCTCGACAGACGAAGATTACACTTCACAAGACACTGATACCACCCGTGTTGTTATATGGCTCTGAAGCATGGGTACTTGTGAAAGCAGATAAGGGAGTGCTTGGAGTATTTGAGAGAAAGTTTCTTCGTAAAATGTATGGACCAGTTTGCGTTAATGAGGAATATAGGCGATGTATGAGCCACGAGCTGTATGAGCTGTATGACGACGATAGCATAGCTACACGCATCAAAATACAACGGCTGCGTTGGCTAGGTCATATTGTCAGAATGGATGAATAAGCTCCAGCAAATAAGTCTTTGGAAGGCAAACACTGTGGTACACGCATACAAGGAAGACCAAAAGCCCGATGGAAAGATATAGTGGTGGGAGACACCTCGAATCTTGGTCTTAGAGATTTTAGAATGAGCGCAGAAGATCGAGGTGCTTGGAACGCTATTCTACGTTCGACTAGTGGAAGAAATACTCTGTCATAGCCAATTTAAGTAAGAAAGTATTTATAATTTTGCAGATATCTTGGGTATAAAAACATTTGCAAAAGAATTTTTGATGATTTTGTATTCTTTGTATATAAATCTGACCTACTGATCTCATAAAATGGTATTTTAGTTATATATAGCCGCTATATAGACGAATGTCCAGACTTAAAGTCTTGAGGCAATAAATTGGTAATTTTTCATTAAATTTCGATGAAATTTGGCACAGTGAATTCCGCTAAACCCCAACCCATTTCTGTGAAGTTTGGTTCAGATCGGACTATATTTGGATATAGCTACCCTATAGACCGACCGTCCGATCTCCCGATATAGGGTATCTTCTATATATAAATCAATTTGTGTTTGTTTGTAGGTTTGTTTGTTTGTTTGTGTGTTCCTTATATACTCAGAAACGGCTGAACCGATTTTCTTGAAATTTTCACTGATGGTGCATAATGATCCCTTGGTGAAAATAGGGTATTACATTCTTTGATATCTGAAGGGGGAGCGGATCCTCCCTTTTACCCTTATTTTCTGCAACGCCAGAGCTCGGAGATGGGTGGTGCGATTTAAGCGAAATTTTGTGTGCTCTCATATAGTACCCTAAAAATAAAAATTTGCTATCCAAATTTCGGATGGGGTACCTAGGGGGGCTGCCCCACCCTAAAACCTATCAAACATATATTTACACCAATCACGACAATATGGAACTCAAATGAAAGGTATTTAGGAAAAGAAAACGTATCTGATATCCAATTGTCGGACCAAGTGTTAGCGGGGCCACCCCAACCCACACAGAACACCCCTAAATCGGACATATTTATTGACCATGGCAATATGGGACTCAAATGAAAGGTATTTGCGGGTAGAATACGAATCTAATAAATGTGGGGCCAAATGTGGGGCCACGTTTCTGGGGGTCCACCCCTTCTCCAAAACACCCCCCAAACAGGAATTTTTTACTGACCATTGGAATATGGGGCTTAAATAAAAGGTATTTGAGTGTGGAATTATAATCTGATATCCAAATATGGGACCAAGTGTTTGGGGGGCCACCTCTTCCCAAAAAATATCCCCCAAAGGGAGCAAATTTACGACCATGGTAATATGGGGCTCAAATGAAAGGTTTTTGGGAGTAAAGCTCGAATCTGATATCAATATTTGGGAAAAGTGTCTATGGGGCCACCCCACAACCAAAACACCACCCAAATAGGAAGTATTTGCTGACCATTGCAATATGAGGCTCAAATAAGAGGTATTTTAGAGTAGAACACGAATCTGATATATATTTTTAAAGCCAAGTCACTGAGTGGCCGCCCCATCCCCCAAAACACCCCCCAAACCGATCATGTTTGCCGACTATGGAAAAATTGAGCTCAAAAGAAGGATTTTTGAGAGTAGACCATGAATCTGACATCAACATTCGGGACCAACAACCCCCAAGTAGGACGTAGTTACTCACCAAGACAATTTGAGCTCGATATTCATAGTTTTCAGGGCCCATACCCCAAACCGGAGATATTTGCTGGCTTTTTCAATAAGGGGTTAAAGTGTATGGTATTTGAGATTAGAAAACGAATTTGTTGACCAATCTTGGGGCCATGTGTTTGGGGGACGCCTCATTCTGTAAACTTGCCTCAAACCAATTGCAATATGGGGTTTAAAAAAATGATATTCGAGAAAAGAGCACGATGCTGATATTTTTTTCAGGGCCAGTGTCTGGGGGACCACCTCACCTCCAAAAACGCCCCTAAATCAGACATCATGAGAATATCAGGCTGAAATGAAGTATTTTAAGAATGGAGTACACCTTACATCCAAAGCTCTTTAATTGTCGAAAATAAATATTCCAAGGAAAATTTTGTTCCATATAAAGTAAAAGAAGGCGCAGCGGAGCGGGCCCGGTCCAGCTACTTGAGTCCATAAAAGATCCTTTCAATACCCAAATTCGATAAAATTTGACACAGTGTGTTCTGGTAGACCCCAACATATTCCTGCCAAATTTGGTCCAGATCGGACCATAGTTGGATATAGCTGCCATATAAACCGATCTCCCGATATAGTGTAATGAGCCTGTAAAAGCACCATTTTTCGTCCCATTTCGATGAAATTTGGCACAGCGAGTTCTGGTACCCCTCTAAACCATTTGGTTGAATATCGTAAATGAAACCAAATTGACGTATCCGATATCCGATTCCAACTGTATTTGCTGTAAGGGGGCTGTAAACAAGCTTCGCGTTGCTTTTATATGAAAATATTCTTAGCCTTGAACTCATTTTTATGTAACTAGCACCTTAAAAATGTAGTTCAGTTCAAATTTCATTCTTGTTTTTAAGTACAAAATACCACTTGCTTTCAAGCACTCGCAACTTCATCTCAAAGCAACTATTTGAAAACTATACGAGTAACAAACACAAAGAGGATTTATTAGGTTCTAAACATAACTGAGTGGGTCCTTATTGTTACTAATTATGCTAATTAAAACAAATTAAAAGTTCGAAAAATTATGCATATTAGGTCATCTGCATAAAACATTCCAGCAACCCCATTTCCGTTATGGGGATCCATAAATGTTCAGAAATAAATTCGAAACAAACTCACATAAACGTCCTGCATGAGTTGCTGGAAAACAAAAAAGTGGAGAAAACTATTCCCTCTACAGATTTCTCGAGCAGCTCAAAGCTACGAAGCTGCAAGCAAGTGGGCTAGACAAAAATTTAATTAAAAAAGGACAAGAAAGAAATGTTGTAGGTGTCGGAATGGCAAATTGCATATTGGGATGTATCAAAGGGGAATACAGCAGGGATAAACATTTTTCAAACAAGGATGTGGTAGAAGTAGAAGTATGGAAATTTGTATCATTATTCTTTGTTCGCCCATAAAGATCTACCGGGCAAAACAATTGAGAAACGCGATTCATGGCGGAGGGTATATAGGATTCGGTCCGGCTAAATTAAGCATGCTTTTATTTGTTTTATTTAAGAATAAAAAATAAGAAAACTGAAATCCGGTAAATGTCGGCCCCATTGCGCATATACTGATTAAGTCGATTTTTGAAAATCGTATCCACTCTTTGCAGCATATCAGTCGATATGTTGGCAATGACGACGCAAATATTGTTCTTGAGGTGTGCTATGGTCCGAGATCGATCGACATAAACCAGGAATTTCAAATAACCCCCATAAAATGAAAATAACATTGGTGTTGAAATTACCATGGCAGCCGCATGTTTACGAGCTGTTCGCCGCGCAGAACGCACAACTGAGTGCCTCAGCCTTTCGATATTTTCTGGAGCTCTGATGGTTCGTTCAAGTCCATTTCTGGGTTTAGCGACACCTCCACATTGTCTAATGAGTTAATCCACGACAGAGTCGAATAACAGTCAGAAAAGAATCTGTGAGGAGACATTTCAAAACGAGAGCGGAAGGCACGTTGCTTAGCAACAAGTGAGCGACTGTTAGAAAATAAGCTCTCGACGGCGAAGGCCCGCTGGTCTCTCTCTGACCAGAGCATGATTGCACCTGACCGGAGAGAGATACAAACGTGGGGACTCGACGGCGAAGACCCGCTGGTCCCTCTGACCAGAGCATGATTGCACCTGACTGGAGAGATATAAAGGGTGATTTTTTTGAGGTTAGGATTTTCATGCATTAGTATTTGACAGATCACGTGGGATTTCAGACATGGTGTCAAAGAGAAAGATGCTCAGTATGCTTTGACATTTCATCATGAATAGACTTACTAACGAGCAACGCTTGCAAATCATTGAATTTTATTACCAAAATCAGTGTTCGGTTCGAAATGTGTTCATTCACCGTAACGTTGCGTCCAACAGCATCTTTGAAAAAATACGGTCCAATGATTCCACCAGCGTACAAACCACACCAAACAGTGCATTTTTCGGGATGCATGGGCAGTTCTTGAACGGCTTCTGGTTGCTCTTTACTTTACTCCAAATGCGGCAATTTTGCTTATTTACGTAGCCATTCAACCAGAAATGAGCCTCATCGCTGAACAAAATTTGTCAAAATTTGAACACATTTCGAACCGAACACTGATTTTGGTAATAAAATTCAATGATTTGCAAGCGTTGCTCGTTAGTAAGTCTATTCATGATGAAATGTCAAAGCATACTGAGCATCTTTCTCTTTGACACCATGTCTGAAATCCCACGTGATCTGTCAAATACTAATGCATGAAAATCCTAACCTCAAAAAAATCACCCTTTACAAACGTGGGGACTTCCCACACCAGATGTGACTCCTCCCGGACCCCTCCTCAAACTTAAAGATCGGGAGCTTTTTCCAAATCAGTACGTTTTTCTGACCTTCACATTCCGACCCTATGAAGTATAAAACATATATTTTTGGTCTTTGTAAAAATCTAAGACGATCTAGACATGTCCATCCGTCTGTCGGTTCATCCGCCTGTCTGTCTGGCCGTCTGTCATGCTACAGCCTTTAAAAATAGAGACATTGAATTGAAAATTTGCGCAGACTCCTTTTTTGGCCATAGGCATGCTAAGTTCGAAGATGGATTATAAAGGGAGTGAGGAACAGCTAGAAGCATTGCAATAGCTACCAATGCATCCAGAAAAAGTCACAGTTTGGTGCATTTTATGGGCTGGTGGCATCACTGGACCGTACTTCTTCGATTTTACGCCGAAGTTAATTTTTGGCTCAATGGCTACGTAAACAAGCAGAGTTGTCGATTTTGGAATAAAGATCAGCCAGAAGCATTGCAAGAGCTATCAATGCATCCAGAAAAAGTCACAGTTTGATTCGGTTTATGGGCTGGTGGCATCATTGGACCGTACTTCTTTGATTTTACGACAAAGCTCATTTTTGGCTCAAAAGCTACGTAAATAACCAAATTTTAAATTTTGGAGCAAAGATCAACCAGAGGCATTGCAAGAGCTACCAATGCAACAAGAAAAAGCCACAGTTTGGTGGGGTTTATGGGCTGGTGGCATCATTGGACCGTACTTCTTCAAAGATCGTGGGAATCGTAACGTAACTGTGAATGGTGAGCGCTATTTTGGAGTGAGGATCAGCCAGAAGCATTGCAAGACCTACCAATGCATCCAGAAAAAGTCAAAGTTTAGTGTGGTTTATGGGCTGGTGGCATCATTGGACCGGAATTCTTCGATTTTACGACGAAGCTCATTTTTGACTCGATGGGTACGTAAATAACCAAATTTTAAATTTTGTAGCAAAGATCAGCCAGAAGCATTGCAAGAGCTACCAATGCATTCAGGAAAAGTCAGAGTTTAGTGCGGTTTATGGGCTGGTGGCATTGGACCGTACTTCTTCAAAGATCGTGCGAATCGTAATGTAACTGTGAATGGTGAGCGCTACGGTGGGATGATATCCAACTATTTTTTCGCCCAAAATCCAAGAACTTGACTTGCATGACATGCGGTTTCAACATGATGATGCAACATGTCACACAGCACGCGTAACAAGTGGACTTATGGAGTGGAGATTTCGGTGAACATTTTATTTCACGTTCTAGAACGTTCAATTGGCTACCTAGGTCATGCGATTTAACGCATTTAGACTATTTTTTGTAGGGCTATGTTAAATCCAAGGTACCACATGCCACACAGCAAGTGTAACAATGGACTTATTGAGAGTCGAGTTCGGTGAACATTAGATTTCGCGTTCTAGACCACCCAGTTGGCCACATGGATCGTGCGATTTAACGCCTTTAGACATATTTTTGTGTTATAGCTCCCATATAGACCGATTCGCCGAATTAGGGTCTTAGGCCCATAAAAGCCACATTTATTATCCGATTTATTATCCGATTTTGCTGAAATTTGGGACAAAGAGTTGTGTTAGGATCTTCGACGTCCTTCTTCAATTCAGATCGGTCCAGATTGGGATATAGCCGCCATATAGACCGATCTCTCGATTTAAGGTTTTGGACCCATAAAAGGCGCATTAATTGTCCGATGTCGCCGAAATTTGGGATAGTGCGTTAGGTTAAGCCCCTCGACATACTTTTGCAATATGGCACAGATCGGTCTAGATTTGGATATAGCTGCCATATAGACCGATCTCTCGGTATAAGGTTTTAGGCCAATAAAAGTCGCATTTATTGTCCGACATGTCCGATTTGGGACAGTGAGTTGCATTAGGACCTTCGACGTCCTTCTTCAACTTAGCCGTGATCGGTCCAGATTTGGTATAGCTGCCATATAGACCGATCTCTCGGATTAAGGTTTTGGGCCGATAAAAGACGCATTTATTGTCCGATGTCGCTGAAATTTGGGACAGTGCGTTAGGTTAAGCCCCTCGACATGCTTCTGCAATATGGCACATATCGGTCCAGAATTGGATATAGCTACCATATAGACCGATCTCGCGATTTAAGGTTTTGGGCTGATAAAAGGCGCATTTATTGTCCGATGTCGCCGAAATTTGGGACAGTGAGTAACGTAAAGCCCCTCGACATACTTCTGCAATATCGCACAGATCGGTCCAGATTTGGATATAGCTGTCATATAGACCGTTCTCTCGATTTAAGGTTTAAAGGCCATAAAAGGCGCATTTATTGTTCGACATGGCCGAAATTTGGGACAGTGAGTTGCGTTAAGCCCTTGTACATTCCTCTTAAATTTGGCTCAGACCGGTCCAGATTTGAATATAGTTGCCATATAGACCGATCTCTCGATTTAAGGTTTTGGGCCCATAAAAGGCGCATTTATAGTCTGATGTCGCCAAACTTTGGGACAGTGAGTTGCGTTAAGCCCTTCGACATATTTCTGCAATTTGGCTCAGATCGGTCTTGATTTGAATATAGCTGCCATACAGACCGATTTCTCGATTTAAGTTTTTGGGGCCATAAAAGGCGCATTTATTGTCCGATTTCGGTTTTTTGAAAAACTTTCCTATTGCTCTAAGGATGGATGGAACTAAATAGGCAGTAGCTCCTGTATAGTAAACAATACGGTGGCTACTACTGTGATGTCAATGCGATTTCGCTGGGAATAACATAATGATTGGATTTTCATAATGATTTTCATTGTGTACTGCTAATTATCAGTATATTCTGTTTGGAACTAGATTCGACTTTATGCACTCCCATTTTAAAGCACTTTTCTCACCCATGCACTCAAACTTTCATTCGAAACCAAGAAGCCACTCTGAACCACACAAACATCTATTTGATAATATGAGCTTTTGCTCCTCAACATAGGATATTTTAACCAATATGCTTTGCTTTCATACCCATAGCGAAGGATACATCGATTTTGCCTTTTGTGGGGTTTCATTAATCAAACGATTTCTAGAGTATCAGACACTGCTACCCATAGTTTGCCCCAGTTAATGAAAGCAAACTCAAGTGAAATGGGAGGAGAAGGAATCATTGAAGTGAAATAATTGGACTACTTTCAAGTCATTTGACCGCTGTGGCGGTTGGTGATGGATTAGACCCTGCACAGCATGGCTATGGGATACTGAAAAAGGCAAATCCTTTTAATTAATTGATTGATCATAGACTAAGATGAAGATGAGGGCGAGAAAATGGTTAATGGCAATGTCAAAAAGCTGCAACACTTTTCAGTCTCTTGTACAAGTATTTTAATATCCCTTTTTTTGATATGTTGCTCCGTTACAAAAGCAGTGTCAGGTAGATTTTCCGCTAGTAAATACACTTTGAAAACTTTTTATTTTTAAAATATACATGAGGTGAAGTAATTTAAAGTTTACTTTGGGCTAATGGCTGGCGTAGAGGTGTGTACGTGAGTTGTCGTGTCACGCGTAAGTCATATGATTCGGGAGTGAGATCCCAATCTAATCACGTGATCGTGCGTGACTATGATTGAATTGAAATTCTTCGTGCCTGAGCGTGAGTGAGTGCAATCATGCTCACGACTCACGAGACTCGTGAAAACACAAAACGTGCGTGAGCTGTTTAAATCAGTGTTGCCAAAAAGGTAATAGCTAAAAAATTACCCTTTATAAGGCGTAGCACTTTTCACTGTATACTGTTGTCACAAGGCACAACTATGACTTGCCTTCTTGTAACACCTTGACGGCGTCTCACTCACTGATCTCATTACTGCCTCCCCGGCCTCATTCAATAGGCTTTCCTATTTTCTCAGTTAACCGTTTTGCTGACTGCCAAACGGGGGCTTGCTCGCCACGGTCCAGACGACCAGAACAACAAAACAGCACACATTGCGGTGGCTACTGGCGACATCGATTGAACAGCCAATCACTATGGAGTATATAAACGCTGCACACACACGCACACAGCATAGGCAGACCGCAGCCAAGAACCGCATGGCCAACAAGCCCCGTTGGGCAAAACTTTTTTTTGACCACAATGCAAGAGCTTGACTTATATGACAGGTTTCAACAAGACGGTGCCACGGGGTTAGGGAGCTGGGCAAGTAACCCGCCCCCGGAAAACTATAAGAATCACTCTGAGTAACAAAGGAATAGAAAAAACGGACCTCCTCAACGATGACGTCCCACGCAAACGAAAAAAGGACCATGATTTGCGCATATGCAACTGGAATGACCGCTCTCTCTATAGAGAAGGTGCAGTATACGCGCTGGCGGATGTATTAGAGAAGTACAAGGCAGATATAACGGCCTTACAGGAAGTGCGATGGACTGGGAATGGCGGCACAACAACACCAAACGGTGATGAACTGCGCTATAGCTGCCATAACACGAGGCATGAATTTGGCTGCGGAGTTGTGGTTAATCGGAGACTGAAACACCTTGCCTCCAACTTCACTCCGGTGGATGAGAGGCTAGCCGCAATCCGCATAAAAGCCAAATTCTTCAACATCAGCCTAATTTGTGCCCATGCCCCGATGGAAGACAAGGACGAGCAGACCAAGGATATTTTCTACGAGCGCTTAGAGAGAGAATATGACCGTTGCCCCGCCCATGATATTAAAATCGTTCTGGGAATTTTTCATGCGAAGATATGGAAGGAAGACATCTTTGGTCCAACAGTCGAAAAATTTTGCCTCCAGGAGATAATGTCCGGTAATGGGTTGAGGCTGATTGATTTCGCCGCGGTAAAAAACATGGTAGTTAGTGGCACCAGATTTCAACTTAAAAATATTAACAAAACCACATGGCTGTCACCCGATCAAAATACAAGGAACCAAATTGATCACATTTCGATAGATGGAAGGCATTCATATACCGTGTTAGATGTACGATCGATCCGTGCAGCGAATATAGATTCGGATCATTACCTCGGTGCAGCAAAGGATCGCACGCGTTTGAAAATGGCGAGGAAAGTACTGCGCGGAAGCTGACACTGCGCGGAAGCTGGACATTGAAAAGCTGCAAACACAACAAATGGCAGCGGCATTTTCCACTCGACTGACCCAACTGCTTGAGGAAATCACTTTTGGTTCCGATGATATAATGGCGCAGTGGCAAACTATTGCCCACTGCATTGAAAATGCAGCGAAATCCGTACTTGGGTACCGGAAGCCTCCTCCAAGAAGCCCATGGTACGACAAAGAGTGTCGAGATGCTATTGAAGCCAAGTATGCGGCATAAAGAGCAACCTTGCAATCAGTAGCAATGCGCCAGGTGAAGGAGAGGTTTCGGGAGAAAAGAAGAGAGGAGAAACGTCAATTTCGTAGAAAGAAAAAGAAAATGGAAAGATAAGAGTATAAGCGAATTGAGGTGTACAGGAGTCAGAATGAAGTGCGGAAACTCTACCAAAGAATTGAACATCAAACCGATGGCTTTGGTGCAGGCACATCGTCTTGCAGAGACAAAGAAGGAAATCTGGTAACTGACACAGATAGCATGCTGAGGAAATGGAAAGAAAATTTTACCCAACTGCCAGTGTCCGACGTTGGCGGTTAAGAGGATACCGCACAACCAATCCCTGATGATGGTACAGAATGTTTACCTCCTATTCAGAATGAGGTCCAAGCAGCAGTGACACCACTAAAGAACAACAAGGCAGCAGAAGCCGATGAATTACCCGCTGAACTATTCAAGACCGGAGGCGACACGCTGATAAGGCGTATGCATCAGCTTATCTGCGCAATCTGGCTAGAAAAACGCATACCCGATGATTGGAACCTCAGCATACTATGTCCCGTACATAAGAAAGGAGACAAGACGTAATGTGCCAATTACAGAGGAATAAGTCTCCTCCCCATCGCATACAAGATACTCTCGAGCGTATTGTGTGAAATATTAAAACCTAAAGTCTATGAGATAATTGGGCATTATCAATGCGGCTTTAGACCTGGTAAATCCACCCTAGACCAGATATTCCTATTGCACCAAATCCTGGAAAAGACCCGAGAAGGACAAATCAACCCCTATAATCTCTTTGTTGACTACAAAACCGACTTCGATACGATACTGCTTTACGTTCAAAGCTATTTCAAGCCATGTCTGAGTTTGGTATGCCTGCAAAATGAATAAGGCTCTGCAGGATGACACTTGCTGATACGCGTTCCTCAGTAAGAATGGGAAAGAATCTCTCCGAACCCATTTAATACCAAACGAGGTTTCAGACAAGAAGACAGCCTATCCTATCGTGTGATCTCTTTAATATCCTGTTGGAGAAGATTATACGAGATGCAGATGTGAATAGATATGGCACACTAATCACAAGAGAACACATACTACTCGCCTATGCCGAAGACATCGATATCATAGGTCGGTCACCGGAAGCAGTTACTGCAGCCTTTGAAAGCATTGAGAGGGAATTAGTGAAAATGGGTCTGGCAGTAAATGGAGATAAGACGAAATGGATGGTTTCAACTCCCAAAAAGCCTTGCACAACCGAGCAGATGAAGAAAATGGAGAAAGTTGGGAACCACAACTTTGAAGTAGTCAGTAACATTATCTACCTCGGCACCGTCGTAACCGAAACGAATGACACCAGTTTTGAAATAAAGCGAAGAATAATACTGGCAAACAGATGCTACTTTGGACTAAGTAAGCAGTTTAGAAACAAGGCCACCTCTCGACAGACGAAGATTACACTATACAAGACACTGATACTACCCGTGCTGTTCTATGGTTCTGAAGCATAGGTACTTGTGAAAGCAGATGAGGCAGTGCTTGGAGTATTTGAGAGAAAGATTCTTCGTAAAATATATGGACCAGTTTGCGTTAAGGAAGTATATAGGCGACGTATGAACCACGAGCTGTATGAACTGTATGACGACGATAGCATAGTTACACGCATCAAAATACAACCGCTGCGTTGTCTAGGTCATGTTGTCCGAATGGACGAAGAAGCTCCAGCAAAGAAGTCTTTTGAAGGCAAACACGGTGGTACACGCAAACCGAAAAGACCAAAGCCCAATGGAAAGATCAAGTGGTGGGAGACGCCTCGAAACTTGATGTCAGAGATTTAAGAAGAGCGCAGAGGATCGAGGCCCTTGGAACGCCATTCTACGCTCGGCTAGTGGAGCAAATGTTCTGTCATAGCCAATTAAAGTAAGTAACTATCGATTCAAATTAAGATCACATGCATTTTTCTGAATTTCATGCGTTTTTATACCCACCACCGTAGGATAGGTGGTATATTCATTTAGTCATTCCGTTTGCAACACATCGAAATATCAATTTCCGATCCTACAAAGCATATATATTTCGGATCGTCATAAAATTCTATGACGATTAAACAATGTCCGTGTGTCTGTCCGTCCGTCTGTTGTAGTCACTCTACAGGCTTCAAAAATAGAGATAATGAGCTGAAATTTGGCACAGATACGTCTTTTTAATGCACGCTGGTTAAGTTCTTGAACGGGCCATATCGGACGATATTTGGATATAGCTGCTATAAAGACCGATCTGCCGATAAAGACCGATCTGCCGATAGACCGATCTGTCTAATGCCCATAAAAACTTAAATTTTCATCTGATTTTGTTGACATTTTAAGCAGTGAGTTGTTCTAGGCCTCCCGACATCTGACCCAAATATGGTTCAGATCGGACTATATTTAAATGTAGCTGCCATATAGACCGATCTGTCGATAAAGGGTCTGAAGCGCATAAAAGCTTTACTTATTGCCCAATTTCGCTGAAATTTACAAAAGTGAGTTATTTTAAGCCTCCCGGCGTATGACATATATATGGAAAATATGGATTAGATCGGTCCATATTTAGATATATCTGCCATATAAACCGATCTCCCGATAAAGGGTCTAATGCCGATAAAAGCTTTATTTTTTTCCAATTTTCATCCGATTTTGCTGAAATTTTAAGCAGAAGGTAGTTTCAGGCCACCCGCCATTCGACCCAAATATGGTAGAGATCGGATTGTTTTTAGATATAGTTTGCCGTATAGACCGATCTCCCGATAAAGGTTCTGAAGCCCATAAAAGCTTTATTTTTTAACCGATTTTGCTTAAATTTGAAACAGTGAGTAGTTTTAGGCTTACTAATATTTGACGCAAATGTGGTTCAGATCGGACTATATTTAGATATAGCTGCCCTATAGACAGATCTTCCGATAAAGGATCTGAAGAACATAAAAGCTTTATTTTTTATCCGATTTTGCTGGAATTTGAAACAGTGAGTAGTTGTAGGCCTCCTACCATAGGACCCAAATATGGTTAAGATCGGACTATATTTAGATATAGCTGCCCCATAGACCGATCTCCCGATAAAGGGTCTGAAGACCATAAAAGCTCTATTTATTATCAGATTTCGTTGAAATTTGTAAAAGTTGGTAGTTTTAGGTCTACCGACATCCGCCTCAAATATGGTTTGGATCGGACTATATTTAGATATAGCTGCCATATAGACCGATCTCCCGATAAGGGATCTGAAGCCCATAAAAGCTTTATTTTTTAACCGATTTTGCTGAAATTTGAAACAGTGAGTAGTTTTAGGCTTACTAATATTTAGCGCAAATGTGGTTCAGATCGGACTATATTTAGATATAGCTGCCCCATAGACCGATCTCCCGATAAAGGGTCTGAAGCCCTATTTATTATTCGATTTCGCTGAAATTTGTAATAGTTGGTAGTTTAAGGTCTTTCGACATCCGCCAAAAATATAGTTCAGATCGGCCTATATTTAGACATAGCTGCCATATAGACCGATCTGCCGATAAAGGATCTGAAGGCCATAAAAGATTTATTTGTTAACCGATTTTGTTGAAATTTGAAACAGTGAGTAGTTTTAGGCCACCCCCCATCCGACCCAAATATGGTAAAAATAGGACTGTATTTAGATATAGCTGCCATATAGACCGATATGCCGGATTAAGGGTCTGAAGCTCATAAAAGCTTTATTTATTACCCGATTTTGTTGAAATTTGAAATACAAAATTCAACAGTGACTTATATTTATAAGACCACTCAATGTCCCTGGAAAATTTTGGTGCATAATGACTAAATAAATATTGTCCCTCTCCCATCGTGGTATAAAAAAAAAACCTATTGTCAGCTTGATTGACACAGCCATAAAGGACAATAATAAACCCCAGCTGTGCTATTTTTTCAGAGTGTACCACAACTTTAAGCATCACCAAGGTGCATTTAAGCATGAAAAGCAGCTGGTCTGTAATAGCAACAAAAATTTTCAAATTTCTTTGAAGGTAAGTATAATGAACAATGCAAAAAGTTGTTGTCCTGTTTTATCCTTATCTTCTTTGTATCCCTGAACTGCCGCCAACCATAGCGGCAGCATGTCATGAAATATTTTAAGAACATTCAAAGTTTATGGGATACATGCAGTTTCCATTAGAGCCCATAGAGAGATAAGACAGCAAAATGCAGCAGACAAGAGAAAACAAATTAAAATATCTTAAGCAGAGTACAGTGCATGTTGTATCCTTTGCCCGTTATAACTGAAATACCTTCTATAGTTAAAGTACAATGAGGAAATAATGAATTGGAAAACCATACAAATGGAAAAATTAAAAAAAAAAACTAATTCTAAGCAAAAAGGTAAATACTATGATAATGTAATCATTGAAGCATATATTCTCTGTTCTGTAGTTGAAAGTTAATAAAAGATAAATAAAGCATAGTCATGAGTATGAACTTACCCCGTGATGCATGCTGCATGGTAGCTGAAAAGAGAAAATATGGCAGTGTTAATTAAAAAATAATAATAATTATATCAAATGCTTTAAGGAAAACCAAATTGAACAGATTTCTTATGACAGCCAGTAAGGAAAGGCAAAAGTCGGGCGGTGCCGACTATATAATACCCTATACCCCCTAGTGTATGTTACTTTACTTTAATTGGCTATGACAGAATATTTATTCCACTAGCCGAACGTAGAATGGCGTTCCAAGCGCCTTGACCTTCTGCGCTCATTCTAAAATCTCTGACACCAAGTTTCGAGGTGTCTCCCACAACTTGATCTTTCCATCGGGCTCTTGGTCTTCCCGGTTTGCGTGTACCACCGTTTTTGCCTTCAAAAGACTTCTTTGCTGGAGCTTCTTCATCCATTCTGACAACATGACCTAGCCAACGCAGCCGTTGTATTTTGATGCGTGTAACTATGCTATCGTCGTCATACAGCTCGTGGTTCATACGTCGCCTATATTCTCCGTTTACGAAGAATCTTTCTCTCAAATACTCCAAGCACTGCCTCATCTGCTTTCACAAGTACCCATGCTTCAGAACCATATAACAGCACGGGTAGTATCAGTGTCTTGTAAAGTGTAGTCTTCGTCTGTCGAGAGTTGGCCTTGTTTCTAAACTGCTTACTTAGTCCAAAGTATTATCTGTTTGCCAGTATTATTCTTCGCTTAATCTCATAACTGGTGTCATTCGTTTCGGTTACGGCGGTGCCGAGGTAGATAAAGTTACTGACTATCTCAAAGTTGTGGTTCCCAACTTTCTCCATGTTCTTTATCTGCTCGGTTGTGCAAGGCTTTTTGGGAGTGGAAACCATCAATTTCGTCTTATCTCCATTTACTGCCAGACCCATTTTCACTGACTCTCTTTCGATTCTTTCAAAGGCTGCAGTTACTACTTCGGATGACCGACCTACGATATCGATGTCGTCGGCATGGGCGAGTAGCATGTGTTCTCTTGTGATTAGTGTGTCATATCTATTCACATCTGCATCTCGTATAATCTTCTCCAACAGGATATTAAAGAGATCACACGATAGGATAGGCTGTCTTCTTGTCTGAAACCTCGGAGAGATTCTTTCCTATTCTTACTGAGGAACGCGTATCAGCAAGTGTCATCCTGCAGAGTCATATTCATTTTGCAGGCATACCAAACTCAGACATGGCTTGAAATACCCTTGAACGTAAAGGGGTATCGTATCGAAGGCGGCTTTGTAGTCAACAAAGAGATGATAGGTGTTGATTTGTCCTCCTCGGGTCTTTTCCAGGATTTGGTGCAGTGTGATTGTATTTTCCGGGGTGGATTTACCAGGTCTAAAGCCGCATTGATAAGGCCCAATTGTCTCATTGACTTTAGGTTTTAATCTTTCACACAGTATCTTGTATGCGATGGGGAGGAGACCTATTCCTCTGTAGTTGGCACATTCCGTCTTGTCTCCTTTCTTGTGTAGCCAGATTGTGCAGATAAGCTGATGCATACGCCTTATCAGCGTGTCGCCTCCGGTCTTGAATAGTTCAGGGGGTAACTCGTCGGCTCCTGTTGTCTTGTTGTTCTGAAATCGGGTTACTGCTACTTGGACCTCATTCTGACTAGGATGTAACATTCTATACCATCATCAGGGATTGGTTCTGCCGTATCCTCTTCGCCGTTAACATCGGACACTAGCAGTTGGGTAAAATGTTCTTTCCATATCCTCAGCATGTTGTCTGTGTCAGTTACCAGATTTTCTTCTTTGTCTCTGCAGGATGTGTGACGGATGTGCCTGCACCAAAGCCATCGGTTTGGTGTGTAATTCTTTGGTACCTTAGTGTATGTAGTAATTTTTATACCCTCCACCGTAGGATGGGGGTATACTAATTTCGTCATTCTGTTTGTAACTGTTTGTAACTATTCGAAATATTCGTCTGATACCCCATAAAGTATATATATTCTTGATCGTCGTGACATTTTATGTCGATCAAGCCATGTCCGTCCGCCTGTCCGACCGTCCGTCCGTCTGTCTGTCTGTCTGGAGTAAAGGAGTAAAGCTAGACGCTTGAAATTTTGCACAAATACTTTTTATTAATGTCGGTTGGGATTGTAAATGGGCCATATCGGTCCGTATTTTGATATAGCTGCCATACAAACCGATCTTGGGTCTTGACTTCTTGAGCCTCTAGAGGGCGCAATACTTATCCGATTTGTCTGAAATTTTGCACGACGTGTTTTGTTATGACATCCAACAACTGTGCCAAGTATGGTTCAACCATAACCTTATAAACCGATCTTGGGTCTTGACTTCTTGAGCCTCTAGAGGGCGCAATTATCATCCGATTGGAATGAAATTTTGCACGACGTGTTTTGTTATGATATCCAACTACTGTTCTAGGTATGGTTCAAAGCGGTCCATAACCTGATATAGCTGCCATATAAACCGATCTTGGGTCTTGATTTCTTGAGCCTCTAAAGGGCGCAATACTTATCCAATTTGTCTGAAATTTGGCACGACGTGTTTTGTGATGACATCCAACATCTGTGCCAAGTATGGTTCAAATCGGTCCATAACTTGATATAGCTGCCATATAAACCGATCGTGGGTCTTGACTTCTTGATCCTCTAGAGTGCGCAATACTTATCCGATTTGAATGAAATTTTGCAAGAAGTATTTTTTTATGATATCCAACAACTGTGCCAAGTATGGTTCATAACCGGCCCATAACCTGATATAGCTGTCATATAAGCCCATCTAGGGACTTGACTTCTTGAGCCTCTAGAGGGCGCAATTCCTATCTGATTTGGCTGAAACTTAGCATGACATACTTTATTACGACTCTCAACAACTGTGTCAAATAAATTCCAAATCGGTTCATAACCTGATATAGCTGCCGTATAAACCGATCTGGGATCTTGACTTCTTGAGCCTTTAGAGGTCGCAATTATTATACGATTTGCCTGACGGATCATTTGTACGACGGATCCTCCTCTCATGACCATCAACATACGTGTTTATTATGGTCTGAATCGGTCTATAGCCTGATACAGCTCCCATGTAAATCGATCTCTCTACTTTTACTTCTTGAGTCCCCTAAGAGCGCATTTCATATTCGAATTGGCTGACATTTTACACAGGTCTCCAACATATAATTTAATTGTGGTCCGAAGCGGACTATATCTTGATATCGCTCTAATAGCAGAGCAAATCTTTTCTTATATCCTTTTTTGCCTAAGAAGAGATGCCGGGAAAAGAACTCGACAAATGCGATCCATCATGGTGGAGGGTATATAAGATTCGGCCCGGCCGAACTTGGCACGCTTTTTTTGGTTTAAAATTTTTTTTGGACGAACATGCAAATTTTAATTTTTGCCTCCTCTTTTCTCTATCCGCGCTGTAGTGCGACGTTTTGGACTAGGACAATACTCCAGAGGATGCTGGAAGCCAAGAAGAACTGGGAGGCGGTGTTGACATACGCCGAAAGAGTACCGGACCAGAAGAAGAAGGACTTGGACGCAGCGGCGTGGAGAACGAAGATAATATGGGTGATCACCAGATATGGGGTCCATCTCGAAGTAATGCGAAAGCGGTTCTGAGGCTGAATTAATCCTCAGGGGTGACACAGGGTGAGTTTTTAGCTAGAGTCCGGCATAATGCGTGACGTATGCGTAAAGCTTTTTCCCATCCTGACACACAAAAATAATAGCCACTCCTATGGGTGATCAGTATGAATTAGCTATTACGTTGCTCGACTTGTAGATGTACTTCTAAGGGGTAGGCATCCCAATCCCCTATGCGGAAAGGGAAAACGTGTTTTGGATATGGTATACGACTGGGCTGTCCCAGAGAAAACTGAAATTTGCCATCATACCGTGTCGACCCATGAATTACCTATTACGTTTCCCGCCTTTCAACGCACAGATGTTACAATACTTCAAAGGGGTAGGGATCTGAGTCACCTATGCACAAAGGGAAAATGATATCTGCCTCTTCCACAGAAAACTGAAATCTGCCTCTTCCCGAGAAGGACCAAAGAAGGAATAATCTAAGAATAGAAACTGAACTAGAAGCATCACATTGGGAAGCGTACCCACAAGGCTCACATATGTTGGGCTCTAAGAAGGCAGGTTGCAAAGGCTCACATATGTTGGGCGCTAAGTAGACAGTTCGCAGGCTCGAAAAGGCGTCTGAATCCGAGCGTAGTGCATTATCTTGATAAGGCCAAGTATACTAGCTGCCATCTTTCTACTTTTTTGTCGCTATAGTTACAATTACTTGTGATAATACATTCACCATCTTTCACCTGCCCATCAAATTATGTTGTGCTTTAATTAGATTTAAGAAAATATTCAATCAACGTAGTGTTTATTGATATTCATATAAAGGGTGATTTTTTTGAGGTTAGGATTTTCATGCATTAGTATTTGACAGATCACGTGGGATTTCAGACATGGTGTCAAAGAGAAAGATGCTCAGTATGCTTTGACATTTCATCATGAATAGACTTACTAACGAGCAACGCTTGCAAATCATTGAATTTTATTACCAAAATCAGTGTTCGGTTCGAAATGTGTTCAAATTTTGACAAATTTTGTTCAGCGATGAGGCTCATTTCTGGTTGAATGGCTACGTAAATAAGCAAAATTGCCGCATTTGGAGTGAAGAGCAACCAGAAGCCGTTCAAGAACTGCCCATGCATCCCGAAAAATGCACTGTTTGGTGTGGTTTGTACGCTCGTGGAATCATTGGACCGTATTTTTTCAAAGATGCTGTTGGACGCAACGTTACGGTGAATGAACACATTTCGAACCGAACACTGATTTTGGTAATAAAATTCAATGATTTGCAAGCGTTGCTCGTTAGTAAGTCTATTCATGATGAAATGTCAAAGCATACTGAGCATCTTTCTCTTTGACACCATGTCTGAAATCCCACGTGATCTGTCAAATACTAATGCATGAAAATCCTAACATCAAAAAAATCACCCTTTAAAAGCGTATGCTTTCGGTGGAAAAATAAAATGCATTAATACTTGAAAACCCACCCCCCCATGCCTTTTAAAGCACAATGTTGCCGTGCACGGTACAAAGAAAAAAGGAAAAGCCCTAGGCATTCACTTATATTTCATTGCTGCTCTATAATGTAATCATAATGGCATTTTTCCCCCATTTCTCTCCATCTCTGCTGCTAGCGTCGCAGGTTGGTTGCGTTATGTGTCGCTGTGATGTATAGTCTCTTGCTCTTTTTCACTTTTCACTTCTTCACTCATTCCCTATGAGAGTGTGCCATTTAAAAGTTCATACTTTTCTCATTTTACATGCAACAAAAAGAGCATTCAATCAGGGCGTTCGAGTTAAGCCATCCCATTAATAATGCACGTTGAGTGTTTGGGTGTTAATACAGTGGCAGTGGCTGCGGCAGCTTCTACGACTATGCCAGCGCTCGTAGCGTGTGTCTGATAGTACAACGGGCGCAGTTAATTGGACTCTTTATAGCGGAAATGCTGTTACATGGTTTAGTAGTACATTACAGAAATCAGCACGTGTGCAGGTATGTAGATGATGAACTCCTACAACCAATGTCCATTTTTATTGCGATACTAAAAATACTCGTAAAAATGTTATATGCTCGAGAGAGCAATAGTTGTGTTTTTAAAACAAATCAGTGCCTCAAGAACTCTTGGATTGTGTAGGATGGTCCGGAAGGAATAGACCAATATCTGAAGGCGGGGTGTAAATATCTCAATATTCTGCAACCATTGATCAACCCAATTCAATGCGGGTATTCGAAGGTTTAGGAATACTTTCAAAATGTATTTTAATTGTCATTTTTATTTCATGTGGGTTTCTCTGAACACCTCGACTTTGAATGATGGCTGTATTAATAATTAAAAATTAAAAAAAAAAATAAATTAAAAATGTTAGGCTAGGTTAGCTTTGAGTGGCAGTCCGCCATCAGACTCACTTAGACGTTTACGTCCTTTTTATACCACAGGAATAGAAGAAGGAAGATGCCTTCTAGTTGCAGCCATTGCACCATTCAGATTGTTTTAGGTTTGGTTAGGTTAGGTTGAAAAGAGGGTGCAGATATTAATCCGCCCCATGGCACTATGGGTATACACCTAGTAACCTCTAAAGAGAAAATTTTAAGTTAGGAATTCCACTCCACTGCTACCACTCCCCTAAGTTGGTTCATGTCTGATATTGTGTCTCCACCTAAGTACCGGTATCTGCTGGACGCGAAAGCCGGGCAATGACAAAGGAAACGCTCCAACATCTCTTCACCATCCCCGCATGCCCTACACATGCTATCACTTGCCGCAACGAAACATAACTTTCGGACTACGAGCTTATATGAGTGAGCTCGTAGTCCTATGTGTCCCGTTATGATACCAATAGCTATACTGACCTCCTTGTTGCTTCCTTTCAGTTTTAGCCTCGTCTTCTCACGATCTGTTCTACAATATTCCATGAGCATTTGTCGCCCACTCCCTTAACTTAGACTGCGTCGACCCGAAAGGCTTCGGGTTAACCAAGTTTATTGACGGTAGTCCTCCGGCCCTCACCGCCAAATCATCTGCTCTTTCATTCCCCCTTACTCTGTTATGGCCGGGCACCCAAACGATGCGGATTGTGTCATTCTCGGAGAAGGTGTTAATCTCCTTCTACACTGAAAAACTGTTCGTGATCTTACCCTCCTGGTTGTTATTGCCCTTATGACAATTTTACTGTCGATATAGGTGTTCAAACTCGACGTCCTCGCGTTAACACCACACCCCTTCACGCGTTCCGTGATCGCCCATATGTCCGCTTGCAGGACCGTATGATGATCAGGCAGTCTAAAACAGATTGGACTGACAATGTGAACCCTCATTCGCTTCTCAGAACACGCTTAACCATACCGGCTACTCCAGTCATCTCCTCACTCGATCCACGGACACCCGGACGAGGAAACCCATTCTCTCCGAAACAGTCACTCCCAGATATTTTACTACCACTACATTCCTGATGCTGGCTCCACCAGATCGAATCGCACACACTTTGAGGCCAGTCCAAATTTGTTACCCACCCACATAGGGCTTGTCGGGTCCCGTTTCGATGCCATCCCCTCCTGTCTCGATTGTGGCAGGGGGATTTTAAGCCTCCTGCAATCCCCCAGACATTAGAGATGTGCTCTATAATTCCTCAGGCAAGTGTTCAACAACAACTGCTGAGTCGTCTCCTGATTCCCCAAACCCACCGCTTCTATAGACCTTCAGTTTCAACGCGTTGAATCCATAGGATACAACCCCTTCAGACTTGTTGCGGTCTGCGCGACAGCCGGAGTTTAGTACTAATACTACAGTTCTCTGCTCACCATCAGCCTCATCCAATCTTCCAGTCGGTGGTTGAATGATTGGGATTACATTCCCTTAGTCTTCCAAGTATCGCTTCAGGATCTGAGAGAATCGAAGCATGCGCCATTGGTCGAGAAGGAATATCTTCCTTCTTGACTTAATCTAGTGCTGCACCTGGACAGATCCCACCAATATTTGTTAGCGAACAACGATACATTTCAATTGAGGGTTGATCGCCCAAGGCAATTAGTATCGGCCTCGATACCAGCCAGCATTGTCACAAACTGGTGGAGACCCAGGAAATTCCTTAGGGACATCAGAGTATACTGATGACAGTCCATTGACTATCCCACACCAATTATTCCCAGGTATGCAGCCCTGTTCTTCTGCCTTGTCGACAAACTGCCATCATCAAACTGTCTCTAGCGACATTACCAAAGGTTCTTGGACCCATTTTTCTATTGTTCGCCCTAGTTCTTTTAGGCATGGGAAAAGTCTTATTCTTTAGAGTCCCTGAAATCCAAAAAACACCTATTAATCCTTTTTAGCATATGGTTCATATTATTTTAACATGACCCATATTAAACTCGTTTACTCCTTGTAACTGGTGATGTGTGGTAAAATTGCAATTAGAGATACAAGCAAATGCTCATATTATTTTTATGTAAAATACAAAATGCCATGTTACACTCTTGTGGACTACTCTATTCATTGCTATTGCATCCTCTCGATGTTGTGTTTGGTAAAATACTTTGGGGTTTTCAGCAAAAAAAAAAAGAAAAACAAGTTCAGCACTCGAATTACTGATTTTCAACAGTAATTAGTTTTTGATGGGCTGCTTATCCACTGCCTACGAGCATATGCACATTGGTGAATTCATGCATGATGAATGCATTCACAGTAAGGCCCCATGTAATCGTACACGTGCCAATCAACTCAACGATGTGCTATGCACAACACAAAAGCCCTCTCTTACTTTAATTTGAACGAAAATTGGCAGCCATTTGTACGCTTCTTACATTTACATCCAATTAAGGTATAGCAGTTAGAATAATTTTACATCTAAAAGCATTTAAACACTGTGCGTAGTATTCGTAGGAATGAAATGCAACAAAGGGCCAGACACACAACATACCGATGAGACTCAGATGAGATGGCATTAATGTATAGAGAAAATTTCTGAGGAGATAAAAATTTTTACTAGATATTTAGCGAAGGAAGACGAAGGTGGGCAAATTTAACGCACCACTTTTCCTCAATGAGACGATTTCGATATCTGACAAGGTCAAATATTTAGGTGTGATCTTGGACAGGAAACTGAATTGGAAAGTCTCACATTCAGGAGCGTACTGAGAAGGCTCACAGATGTTGGGCACTATGTAGACGGGCTCGAAACAGGGCCTGAATCCTAGGATAGTCCACTGGCTCTACGGGAGCGTGATTAGACCAATACCTACTTACGCCTCAGAAGTTTGGTGGACTGCTATGGAGAAAAAGTACAACATAAGGACCATACAACAGGTTCAGAGAACATGTGGAAAAGGCGGAGCGATGAGGACCATGCCCATGGGCACTGGAGACTTTTCTAGATATCCGACCTATTGACATACAAATGAAGTGTGAGGCAACCACTGCGGCTATGAGACTTAAGGCGATGGAAGAATGGATTGAGGATGGGAGCATCTCGTACCATCGCGGTATAATCGAGGCGACGATAGGAAACCTGGAAGAAAAGGAAGAGGTTTCCGATTGGATACCTGAGATGAACCTTGAAGTCGAGTGTGAGGCACTGCTGCCATCGGCACAGTCTCGGATTGACGGAACCCTAGTATTGCCATCTGGAAGATCGTCTTACACGGATGGATCAAAGCTAGAGGACAGAGTGGGCCTGAGGGTTTACATTAAGAACCCTGGAACTAAGATCTGTTTTAGACTGCCTGACCATAATACGGTCCTGCAGGCGGAGATCCGGCCGATCACGGAATGCGTGTAGTGGTGTGGTGCTAACGTGAGGACGTCGAGTGTGAACATCTTTACCGACAGTAAAATTGCCATAAGGGCAATAACAACCAGGACTGTAAGGTCTCGAACAGTCTGGGAGTGTAAAAAGGAGATGAAGGCCTTCTCAGAGGTTGGCAAAATCCGCATCGTTTGGGTGTCGGGCCATAACGGAGTAAGGGGAAATGAATGGGCAGACGATTTGGTGGTGAAGGCCAGCGGACTGCCGTCAATAAACTTGTTTAACCCGAAGCCTTTCGGGTCGAGGCAGTCTGAGTTAAGGGAGTGGGCGACGAATGCACATGCAACATTGTGAAACAGCGAAACGGTCGGTAGGACGGCGAAAATCCTATGGGAGGATCCAGATCGTGAGAAGACGAGGCTAAAACTAAAGGGAAGCAAGAAGGAGGTCAGTGTAGCTATTGGTAGCATAACGGGACACATAGGACTACGAGCTCACTAATGTATAATCGGTACGGCAAGTGATAGCGTGTGTAGGACATGCGGGGATGATGAAGAGACGTTGGAGCATTTCCTTTGTCATTGCTCGGCTTTCGCGGGACAATGACAGACATGAACCAACTTAGGGGAGTGGTAGCCCGGAATTCCTAACTTAAAACTTTCATTTTAGAGGTTACTTTCTAGTTTTTAGAGTGCACAACAAGTCGATTACTGGCTGAGGTGTATGTCCATAGTGGCATGGGGCGGATTAATATCTGCACCCTCCTTTTGACCTAACCTAGCGAAGGGAAGGATCTATTGTGCCCTACCTCATGGCAGCCGGGTGTACGTACCGGATTGACACGATGGATTCTTCATCGGCAAGGGCTGCCACTTCATTGTGCAACACATTGCTACAACAAATACATCTATGGTGCTATGTTAAAATGTCAATACCAAGTGGTGTCACTAAGCGGCACGCCGTTCGGACGCAGCATATAAGCCAGCCAGGTCGAACTTAAGATAACCGCCACCTAGGGCATATAAATAAACCACCTTGTGTCAAAATCTGATGAAAAATGCATACCCTGTGCCCCATAGCAGCTATATCGAAATATGTTCCGATTTGGACCAAATACTAATAACAGGACAATAAATGCGCCTTTTATGGGCGCAAAACCTTAAATCGAGAGATCGGTCTATATGGCAGCTATATCCAAATCTGGACCGATCTGGGCCAAATTGAAGAAGGATGTCGAAGGGCCTAACACAACTCACTGTCCCAAATTTCAATAAAATCGGATAATAAATGTGGCTTTGTAGGCCTAAGACCCTAAATCGGCGGATCGGTCTATATGGCAGCTATATTAAAATCCAGATCGATCTGGGTCAAATTAAAGAAGGATGTCGAAGGGCCAAACACAACTCACTGTCCCAAATTTCGGCAAAATCGGACAATAAATGCGCCTTTTATGGGCGCAAGACCGTAAATCGAGAGATCGGTCTATATGGCAGCTATATTCAAACCTAGACCGATCTGGGCCAAATTAAAGAAGGATGTCGAAGGGCCTAACACAACTCACTATCCCAAATTTCAGCAAAATCGGACAATTAATGCGCCTTTTATGGGCGCAAGACCTTAAAACGAGAGATCGGTCTATATGGCAGATATATCAAAATATGGACCGATCGGTGCCAAATTGAAGACGAATGTTGAAGAGCTTAACACAACTCACTGTCCCAAATTTCGGCGAAATCGGACAACTAACATTTGTTCCTAGGTATGCAGCCCCCTTTTCTCCTCTGCCGACAACTACCATCACCAAGCTGTCCTTAGCGACAAAGATAGCAAAGACTCTGGAACCCACATTATTATTGTTATTCGCCATAGTTTTTTTTGGCCATGGAATGCGCTCCTGGCTGACTGTGGCGCCGTTTCCAAATCTAGACGTGTAGCATTTGGGGTAGCCTTTGCAGCGAATCTCTGAGCCCAATTTAGCCAACATATCTCCTTATCAGTGAGAGTTTTAGCATTATTCGCACCAGACCTCTCAATAGATCTGAAATACGGCTCTTATTACTAAAAACTTTTAAAGACCGTATCGATTTGCCAGAGTAGGCCGAAGGTCTTCTCTGATAAAATAGGTTTGCCCTACTCCTCAAGACTCGAACCGGGTATTTTCTTCAAAAGCCCCTGCAGATCAGTTGTTTCTCAGCTAGTGGAGCCTGGCACAGCCGATCCCCCAGTCGAGGTCTCAGTAGTAGACAATATGCTATGGCCTGATACCACCACACATGCCATAGCACTCGGTTGCACGCACCGGATTCACCCAATGAAGCCTACGTCGGCAAGGGCTGCCGCCTCAGTGTATGAGTTCTTTCGTTCTTTTTTCATCAAGCTCTGTCAGCTCGTCAGCTCTGTCACATGCAGTGGAATAATATTCAGACCTGTCAGAATTCTGCTCTTGTCCTCCATTAGGAGACAAACATTGTACCCAAGCGAAGACATAACTTCATGCTGTCCAAGCAATTATCGCAGAGACATTCAAAATCATCACTTTGTGGATGGGTATCCACCGCCCAAAAGACTTAAGGTCGATCTAAAGGATCTAGAGCGCGAGGTTCAGCGCTACAAGAGAGAACCTCTAGATCAAGCGGGTCTAGACAAAATTCATGCAGACACGTTAGCAGATGCGGTGAATAACTACCGGGTGAATGTGGTCCTTGGAAAACGACCGCCTCCATTGGACCTGAAGAAATTGCAGCCGCTTCAATTCGTGTAGGATGTATTGGGTTGCCCAAAAAGTAATTGCGGATTTTTCATATAGTTGGCGTTGACAAATTTTTTCACAGCTTGTGACTCTGTAATTGCATTCTTTCTTTTAAAAAATCCGCAATTACTTGTTGGGCAACCCAATATGTCCCGATTGTGACCAGGGACCACACGACACACCTCACCTGTTTTACCGCCCAGCCAGACCCACTCGTCGCAGACCCAGATCCCCCCGGGACGCATCCTAATTTAGTCGCAGAGTTCCTGGATCTGGATACTCAACAGAATCAAGCAGACGAAAAATTTAACACAACACACTGCTACAACTACAACATCTATATTTTATTTTAAGTCATGGGCCCATAAAACACGCAGCTGGGACCAGTTTTCGCTGAAATTTGGTATAGTAAAATGCATATGACACAAAAAATTAGTGCCGAAGCGGTTTATTGCCAAGCTTTAGAAAAACTCTCATTAAGATTTTTTGATCACTACAACAAAAAATCGGAGAGTGTTATTCACGTTCGTACTCGTTTTACCGTGCTCCTGCTTTTTTCAAGTTTTTTACCACAAACCTGAATTGTTAGATCACTTAACACCCAATCACAATTAGTTCGCGCCGCGGGTGATTACCTGGACGTGAAGCTGTGCACCTGGTGTGTCGTGAATAATTTACAATATATAAAACATTTTGTCACAAAACAGAAAACTATTGGCAAAAGTAAATATATATTTTTACGATAAACAACAGGGACAGACAATTATATTCAGCACAAAACAAATCATCTGTTCGTGTCTCCCATAATAGGGGCAACGACAGTGCTGCCAAGTTCGTATCACAGTTTACCATATGATACAATGAACAGCATTGCCATATATAACCACCAAAGTATTTGGCAGTTATTTTGAAAGTAATAGGGGAAATGGAGGACACTTCGTCCTCCGCCACTCCAAGAAATAGCATTAGCTGTTTCAGAGTTTCTAAACTTAAAGAGCTCGAGCAAATTAATGTAGAGCTCTTGGAAAAAGTTAAAACACTGGAGAATGTTTGTAATCAACTCCACCAGGAAAATGTATCCCTAAGAGCACAGTTTGCGGAAATTCAAACAGCAAACCAGAACCTCTCTATCAATGAAGATGTAATAAATATGGAAGATTCTAGCGAAAATACAGGCGTCCATGCCGAAAATAATGTTGTCCAGCCAACCGTGTACCTAACGGACGAGGAGGAATTAGCTAGGGAAACTGAATGGATCCTCAAGAAAAAGAAGAAGAGCCAGAAAAGGTCCAATACCCTGACACAGCAAACTGACGATGAAGTCTCTACTACACCAGCAGTCCAAGAGATGCCTGCTAAAACACCAGAGAATGCGGAAACCGCCGAGCCAAGGCCCCCCACAAGGCCACTTCGCCCACCACCTATTATAGTAAGTGCTGTCGAAAATTTCGGAGAACTTCGTAATATAATTAAACCTAAAGCAGTGAAAGGCTTCATTGCAAAGCAAATAAACAAACACTCCCAAAAAATATCTACCTTTGAAGTCAATGACTACAGAGAAGTCACAAAAGCCCTCAATGAGGCTAATATTCCATGGCATTCCTTTGAAAATAAGCATGAAAGACCTATTCGCGTTATTGCAAAGAATCTACACCATACATGCGACCCCATCGAAATTATTTCGGACTTGAAAGCTCAAGGTTTCAAAATTTTGAATGCTTTCAATAAGACCCACTTCTACACAAAAGATCCGCTAGATATTTTTATCCTAAGTTTTGATCCTACTGAAAACTTAGATAGTATTTATAAAATAAAACATATTTTAAATACTGTTGTTAAAATTGAAACAATAAAATTACCAAAACACATCCCACAATGTAAGAACTGTCAAGGTTACAACCATACGAAGAATTATTGCTCGAAACAACCTAGATGTGCCAGATGTGCCGGCAAACATGAAACAAAAAACTGCGAAAAACCTACTGTGTTCCTTCCTAAATGTTGTAACTGCGGTGAGCAACATCCGGCAAGCTATAGAGGCTGTATCGTAGCTAAAGAACTACAAAAACTGCGCAACCATAAACAGAAATTACAGAAAACCCTGCAACCTCAGCCAGTCGAAAATCTCTCACAAGCAATCCCGTGCACTTCCGCCAATACAGTATCAATTCCACAAAGAATTCAACCGCAACAACAACGTCCAAGTCAATCATACTCTGCAGCAACGAAATTAAATAGTACACAGCAAGCAAACGCAAGTAAGCCCAATTACGAAAACACACTTAGCAAAATCTTGTCTAAATTAGAAGCCATTGAATCCTTCAATAAATCATTAGACATGCGTTTAAGCATACTAGAAGAAAATTTCTTTGGTACACTTATACAAACGTAATGTTATCAATGTTAAAAGTGATGCAATGGAATGCAAACGGTCTACTGAGGCATAAAAACGAATTAGAATTCTTATTAATAGAAAAAAATATCGACGTGTGTCTTATAAGCGAAACACACTTTGTCAAAGACTCCTACCTAAAGTTAAAAAATTATGATATATACCACACAGTTCACCCCAGTAATAACTCAAGAGGAGGGAGCGCGGTCATTGTTAAAAGCTCGATCGAGCATTGGCTCGAAAATAAGATAGGTGTACAGGAATTTCAAGCTACAACGGTTACAATTATAGTAGACAAATCTCCGTTATCTATAACATCTGTATATAGTCCACCGAGGCACAACATAAAATCCAAACAGTATGAAGAACTTATTAACGCACACAAACATAAGTTTATGATGGGAGGTGACTTCAATGCGAAGAATATCCAGTGGGGCTCTAGACTAACTACGCCTAAGGGCAAAGAACTCTACCGTGCACTGCAGCATACGGGTTGTGCAGTAATTTCAACTGGCAAACCTACTTATTGGCCCACAGATATCTCGAAAATTCCTGACGTGATCGATTTTTTTGTAACTAGAAAAATCGAACGAACCAAACTTATAATAGAAGAAGGTCATGAACTAAGTTCTGATCACTCTCCGATTTATCTGACGTATTCGAGCCAACCTAATGTTAAACAATCCTGCGCCGTCTTAACTAATAAGTATACAGACTGGGACTATTTTAAACATCTCATTACGAACTCAGTTAAGCATTCACCCATTAATAGCAAGGAAGACATCGAAGAAGAAGTAGACGTTTTCACAAAAATAATTCAATTAGCTGCTTGGAATAGTACACCGAAGGTAATTATCCCCCAAGGTGCAACGGCATACCCCCAATATATTTTAAATAAAATAAAAGAGAAAAGAAAATTAAGGAAAAAATGGCAAATAACACGATCGCCACGGGACAAAAGAAGGTTAAACTGTGCTACAAAAAACCTGAGCAGATTGACAAAAAAACACAACAATCAAACCTTTCACAATTACTTGGCAAATTTAAATCCAACCATCTATTCTAATTACTCCCTATGGAAAGCTGCAAAGAATAAACATAGACCAACACAACAAAAAGTTGCAATCTTAAATCATAACGGCCAATGGGCAAAAAGCGATATCGAAAAAGCAAATACATTCGCCCACGTTTTAAGATCTACCTTTTCAAATCCGTCACCAATAATTACCAACAATAACAATAATTCTTATCGAGATACTTCCTTTGAACCATTTGAAAAAATTACAATTAAAGAAGTATGGAATGCAGTGCAACAATTAAAAAACAAAAAGTCTGGAGGATTCGATCTTATAAAAGGAGATGTCTTAAAACAATTACCTTACCATGGCTTTGTTAGATTAACGACTATTATGAATGCTGTTTTAACACATAAATACATACCAACCTGTTGGAAAGTTGCCGAAATAGTGATGGTACAAAAGCCAGGGAAAAATCCGCATGACCCCAAATCATACAGACCAATATCTCTTCTTCCGGTAATTGGAAAACTTTTCGAAAAGCTTTTCTGCAAAAGGCTGGAGTCAATTGTCTCGACAAGGCATATAATACCCAATCACCAATTTGGATTCCGAAAGAAGCACTCTACTATTGAACAGGTTCACAGAGTTACCGATACCATTGAAAAGGCATTCGAAAATAAGAAGGTTTGTTCAGCTGTATTTTTAGATATCTCTCAAGCGTTTGACGGCGTCTGGCATAATGGACTTATAAACAAACTCAGAATGCTGCTTCCTGAAAATTATAGCGATATCCTCACATCGTATCTGAGAGATCGATACTACAGGGTACGGTACGAAAATGAATATTCCGAACTGCACCCCATACTCTCAGGAGTCCCACAGGGCAGTATCCTAGGCCCTATTTTATATCTTATCTATACTTATGATATGCCTCTAAACGAAAACTGTTTCATAGGAACTTTTGCTGATGATACGGTCTTGATGTCTTCAGGTTCAAGCTCAAAAGAATCAATAACTTGCTTGCAATCTGCCTTAAACAATATATCTAATTGGACCAAAGAGTGGGGACTAAAACTAAATAGTAATAAATCAGTTCACGTGGATTTTTCCAAGGTACACACTAGAAATACACCATTATACTTAAACTCTGAGCAAATACCAGTAGCAAACTCCGCAAAGTACTTAGGATTTACCCTAGATTCAAAGTTAACATGGAAAGATCATATTAATAAAAAGAGGGATGAGCTAGATATAAAATACCGTAACTTAAGCTGGCTAATTGGAAGAAACTCAGTCTTATCAACGGACAACAAACTTCTGATCTACAAACAGACGCTAAAACCTCTGTGGCAATATGGCATACAACTTTGGGGATGTGCTTCAAACAGTAATATAGAAAAAATACAAAGGTTCCAAAATAAAGCAATGAGATCAGCTGTCAATGCACCATGGTTTGTCCGAAATAGTGACTTACATCGAGATCTTAAAATGAAAACTGTAAAAGAGGAAATCTCTAACCATGCTCAGAAACATGCAATGCGGCTCCAGCAACATACTAACCCTGAGGCCCTAAAGCTGCTCGATTATTCTAATCAATTCAGAAGACTGCAACGATTCAAACCCCATGATTTGTTAACACGCTTCACAGGATAGAAGATAGATAGCATATTACGTAATAGAAATAAATTATCTTAATTCAAATATTTTGTATTAGGTTAATCTAATTACCCAATTATTTTTTAGTACGTCTGCATCAAAACTACTAGTTAGTCACTTTGTAATTAGAGACTAGTTGTAGTATTACTTTAAGCATGATACCTATTCAATAAATTTGCTTAAAAAAAAAAAAAAAAAAAAAAAAAAAAAACTACAACTTTGCTTTCGACACCTTAGATATGCCTTATTTACGCATTTTTTTTTTTTGGGCAACCCAATATTTCGTTTCACTGGGGCACCACATGGCCATGGTCGGTAAATATTTGTTTTCCAATCTCAAATCTACCTTTCGTTTGAGCCTCTCCCAAATAGTTGGCCCCACATTTTGATATCAGTTATGTTTTCTACACTCAAATACCTTTTATTTGAGCACCACTTTGCCATGGTGCGTAAATAAGTTCTGTTTGGGGAAGGGGTGGACCCCCCAGAAACTTGGTCCCGAAAGTGGGACACTTGCTTTACACCCAAATACCTTTCAATTGTGTCCCATATTGCCATCATCGATAAATATGTCCGATTAAGGGGTGTTTTGGGGTTTGGGTTGGTCCTCCCAACACTTGGTCCACAATTGGATATCCGATACCTTTTCTTATCTTAATTACCTTTTATTTACCATGTTGTCGCGATTGGTTCTGGGTGTTGGGGCGGTCCTCTAGTTACAACATCCGAAATTTCTCTACTATAAGAGAGCATAAAAAATTTCGATTGAAAAACGCATAACCCATCACGGAGATTTGGCGTTTCTGAAAATAAAGGGGAGGAAGATTTCAAGACCAAATAAATGCAGTGCAAAACGTGTCTAATAATGAAAACATAAATGTTCGCTTCTTTCAACAGCCTTGGTACTCTAATTTCGCCTGAATCTTCAATACCAAATGAGTGTTTTTAATTGTTTTCCCTCTCCGGGCACATTTCATAAAGTATTTTCAAGAGTGTACTTATTCAAATGTCCTTGGGTGTATCTAAATGTTCACACATGATTGTATCTAGGATGATTGTGGGCGCTATGCATGAATGGTCCATTGTCGCAGTGCAAGTTAATGTAAAAACAGAAATTGCTTTTATTTTAACGCATGAGTAAAAATAAAAATTATAGATGTTCTACGTGACTGCCAAGCAATTAGGTCAACTATATTGACCTCCATTGCGAGGGAATATAAAAGCTGATCATAAAAGCCTGCAATTGTTATTAGTACAGCATGTGTTCTACGTTCAGAGTGTAGTGCAGTGCCGGAAACAGATTATTGATGATGATTATGATGAGCATGGTGGGAGGAATGCTAATGAGAAAAAGTTTCAAAATAAATGTTGCTGGCTTTGTGATCCTTGCATTGATGAAATATTTCAGGGCAAAATTATTTCATCTAATGAAATTTTAATGCCTTTTGAATAACATTGGCAGCTTTAGAGCAAAAACCATGATGAAAAATTGAAAATTAATTTTGCTCCAATTTCATTTAGGCTTGCACAATATTGGCCTATAAATCTCTACCTTGTGGTTTTCATACCAAATGCAGCGAAACTTTAATAAAATGCTCTTTACAACAAAAAGTAAGATGAATCAAGTAAAAGCGTAATAAATTCGGCCGGGATGAATTTTATATACCAAAGACAAAATCTTTGCTCGGTATTTCTTTATTCACTGAAAAAGTTGTCGCAGAATCTAAGATTTCTCCTTGTTCGTAAGATTTTAGTAAGGCTATGTTGCGTCTTTAGTTACAGTTCACTGTTGTCTTGTCCCAAGGTAAATTTTCTAACTTTCAAAGATAGTTTGACTCTGATTTTATATTTTTGTCTTTAATGAAAAGACGCAAAGTTAAGGAGTTATTAACCTGTCATTCAAAATAAAAAAATCTTAATATGAAGGAAAATAAAGGAAAAGTTTCCTTAAAATTTTAAAAATTTATCGTCCTTAAATGAAGTTTGCTAATCTCTGACTCGAATCAATAAAATTATGACAGCAATTTTTTCGATAATGGATACGAACTGCTATGCTTTTGGAGCTATATCATGTTATGAACCGATTCGGACTCAGAGCATATTTGCCACGTATGTTAGTTGTCGTAGAAACAGTTTTGCTAATTGCTAAATTTGTCCATGAATATTCCCATTAGGGAACAGGGGCAAACTTCTCACATATCATCAAAAGCTGTTCAACATATGCTCAATGGTAAGGGACTTCCCTTTTATAGCCGAGTCTGAACGGCGTGCCGCAGTGCAACACCTCTTTGGAGAGAAGTTTTTACATGGCATAGTTCCTCACAAATGTCTCTAGCATTAGGAGAGGTTAACCACCATTGATTTTTTTTTTATACCCTCCACCATAGGATGGGGGTATACTAATTTTGTCATTCTGTTTGTAACTCCTCGAAATATTCCTCTGATTTTAAGTTGATTTAGCCATGTTCGTCCGTCCGTCTGTCTAACTAAAGCCCTCTAACTTTCGAAGGAGTAAAGCTAGACGAATGAAATTTTGCAAAAAAAACTTCTTATTAGCGTAGGTCGGTTGGGATTGTAAATGGGCTATATCAGCCATGTTTTGATATAGCTGCATATAAACCGACCTCGGATCTTGACTTCTTGAGTCACTAGAGGGCGCAATTCTTATCCGATTTGGCTGAAATTTTGCATGAGGTGTTTTGTTATGATTTCCAACAACTGTGTAAAGTGTGGTTCAAATCGGTCCATATCATGATACAGCTGTCATATAAGCCGATCTTGGATCTTGATTTCTTGAGTCACTAGAGGGCGCAATTTTTATCCGACTTGGCTGAAATTTAGCATGAGGTGTTTTGTTATAACTTCCAACAACAATGATGAGTATGGTCCAAATCGGTCCATAATCCGATATAACTGCCATATCAACCGATCTATGATCTTGACTTCTTGAGCCTCTAGTGGTCGCAATTTTTATCCGATTTGGCTGAAATTTTATACAACGACTTCTCTCACGACCTTCAACATACGTGTCAATGATGATCTGAATTGGTCTATAGCATGATACAGCTCCCATATAAACCGATCTGCCTATTGCATTGGGTTGCCCAAAAAGTAATTGCGGATTTTTTAAAAGAAAGTAAATGCATTTTTAATAAAACTTAGAATGAACTTTAATCAAATATACTTTTTTTAAACTTTTTTCTAAAGCAAGCTAAAAGTAACAGCTGATAACTGATAGAAAAAAGAATGCAATTACAGAGTCACAAGCTGTGAAAAAATTTGTCAACGCCGACTATATGAAAAATCCGCAATTACTTTTTGGGCAACCCAATATTTCTGGAACCCCAAAAGGGTGCAATTTTTATTCGAATTGGCTGAAATGTTACACAACGACTTCTACTATGGTCTATAACAATCTCCCATAACTTGATATTATAGCCCCAATATAATAACAATTCTTCCCTTTTATCTTCCGTTTGCCTAAAAAGAGATATCGGAAAAAGAACTCGACAAATGCTATCCATGGTGGAGGGTATATAAGATTCGGCCCGGCCGAACATAGCACGCTTTTACTTGGTCTTTTTCTGATGTTCTCGCCGGGATACGCAACCACGCGTTCAGCGTGATAGGCGGACATGCTAACCTCTGCGCTACGGTGGCCTCCTAGAAACAGTTACCGTATAAAATTCCAGCCAACGCAGGTAAGATTTACGCCTTTAAAAGGATCAAGAAGTATAATCGGGAGATCCGTTAATATAGGAGCTATATCAGGTTATGGACCGATTCAGACCATATCAGGCACATATGAGGTTATACAAATAGTGACTGTGCTAATTTTCAGCCCAATCGAATAAGAATTACGCCCTCTAGAGGACCAGGAAGTTAAATCGGTACATCGATATATAAGGGATCTATATTAGGTTTTGAACCGTTTCGGACACAATACTAAGCACATCTGTTGAATGTCATAGAAAACGTCATAATTCATATGGGCCATTTACATTTCCGACCGACCTATACTAATAGGAAGTTTTTGCGCAAAATTTCAAGCGCCTAGCTATCTGTACTCCTTCGAAAGATACCTGTTTTCCACAGACAAATGGATGGACATGGCTACAGCGACTTAAAACCTCAAGCGGTTAAGAGTATCTATGCTATTTGGGGTTCTACACCAATACGTCGATGTGTTACAAACTATGCAGAAGGGCCAAAAGGATCTTGCATATGGCATATGACTGGGCTAGACCCAGGGGTCTCAATGTAAATCCAGAGAAGACCGAAATATGCCAGTTAACGAGGAAGACGAAGGTGGGCGAATTTAACGCGCCACGTTTCCTCTATAAGACGATTTCGATATTTGACAAGGTCAAATACTTAGGAGTGATCTTGGATAGGAAACTGAATTGGAAGTGTCACATTTAGGAGCGTACTGAGAAGGCTCACAGATGTTGGGCACTATGAAGACGGGCCGTAGGCTCGAAATGCGGCCTGAATCCTAGGATAGTCCACTGGCTCTACGCCTCAGTAGTTTGGTGGACTGTTATGGAGAAAAAGTGCAACGTAAGAACCAAACAAGTTCAGAGAACAAGATGTCTTGGAATAGGCGGAGTGATGAGGACCACGCCCACTAGGGCACTGGAGACTATTCTTGAGATCCGAAACAAAAGGTACACAGATTAAATTTGAGGCAGCCACTTTGTCTATGAGACTTAAGGCGATGGTAGAATGGATTGAGGATGGGAGCAGCTCATAACATCACGGTATTATCGAGGCGACGATAGGAATGAAGGGAAAAGGAAGGAAGGGAAAAGGTTTACGATCGAATAGCTGAGATGAACCTTGAGGTCGAGTGCGAGGCACTGCCGCCAGCGGCACAGGCATGGATTGACGAAACCCTAGTTTTGCGATCTGAAAGATCATGCTACACGAAGCGATAAGGACCACGCCCACTAGGGCACTGGAGACTATTCTACATATCCGACCTATTGACATAAATAAGGGAACAAATTTCCGATGGGATACCTGAGATGAACCTAGAGGCCGAGTGCAAGGCACTGCTGCCAGCGGCACAGTCTTGGATTGACTAGGGATCCGTCAGTATTGCCATCTGGAGGACAGAATGGGCCTGGGGGTCTACATTGGGAACCCAGGCACTGTGATCTGTTTTAGACCACCTGACCATAATACGGTCCTGCAGGCGGAGATTCGGGCGAGCGCGGAATGCGTGAAGTGGTGTGGCGATGTGGTGCTAACGCGAGGACGTCGAGTGTGAACATCTTTACGAACAGTAAAATTGCCATAAGGGAAATCAACCAGAACTGTGAGGTTACAAACAGTCTTGCAGTGTAGGAAGGAGATTAACGCCTTCTCTGAGGATGGCAAAATCCGCATCGTTTGGGTGCGAGGACATAACGGAGTAAGGGGGCAACGAAAGGGCAGATGATTTGGCGGTGAATGCCAGAGGATTGCCGTCAATAAACTTGGTTAACCCGAAGCCTTTCGGGTCGACGCAGATCGAGATAAGTAAGTGGGGGACGAATGCGCATGCAACACTGTAGAACTGCGAAACGGTTGGTAGGACGGCGAAAATCCAATGGGGGGATCCAGACCGTGAGAAAACGAGGCTATTACTGAAGGAGAGTGAGAGGGAGGTCAGTATAGGTGTTAGTATCATAGCAGGACACAAAGGACTACGAGCTCACTTATGTAAAATCGGTGCGGCAAGTAATAGCATGTGTAGGGCATGCGGGGAAGATGATGAGACGTTGGAGCATTTCCTTTGTCATTGTCCGACTTTCGCGTTTAACAGATACCGGCACTTAGGTGGGGGCACTATACCAGACATGAACCAACTTAGGGGAGTGGCATGAAAACCAATGAAGGACATTGGAAGTATTTTTGCGGATTTTTCATATAGTCGGCGTTGACAAATTTTTTCACAGCTTGTGACTCTGTAATTGCATTCTTTCTTCTGTCAGTTATCAGCTGTTACTTTTAGCTTGCTTCAGAAAAAAAGTGTAAAAAAAGTATATTTGATTAAAGTTCATTCTAAGTTTTATAAAAAATGCATTTAGTTTCTTTTAAAAAATCCGCAATTACTTTTTGGGCAACCCAATAGCACGGAATTCCTTAGATTGGATTTTCTTTTACGAGGTTGCAACAAGCCGATTACAGGCTTAGATGTATGTCCAAAGTTATATGGGGCAGATTAATATTTGCAGTCTCTTTTCAACCTAACCTTACCTAAAAACGTAATGACGATATTAGTTAATCGCCATCCTATGGTGGAGGGTATAAAATTATTTTCCCACGTGGATGCTGTTCCGAATTTTGGTGCCACAAGCGCGGTAATTTAGATTCGCTCAATGAGCAAAATTCTGGGTCATGCGCATAGACACATCGAAAAAAGAAGGCTTTAATTGCTGAAACCAAGAAAAACACCTCAAAAATCGAAGAAGGAGCGCAGAAGGTCGGTTGATTGGAAATTTACACTGAGTTCGACGGGTGGGACAAACATTCGGTTGTTATTGTAGCAGTCTGATGTATTCTATCTTTCGTCCGCTTGGTTCTGTTGAATAAACAAATCTGAGTCTAATCCAATCCTGTTGAATAACCAAATCCAACTCTGCGACTAAGGTGGGGAGCGTCCAGAGGAATTTGGATCTGAGTCGAGTGGGTCTGGCTGGGCAGTTAAACAGGTGTCGTGTCTCGTGTGGTCCCAAGTCACAGTCGGGATACACATTCTGCACGTTGGCATCGAACTTTGCTCGGTAGGAGTTGAGGCTGCATTTGACGGATCGTAATTAAGCCAGAACTACTCTGGTTTGCCGGGGAAGTTAACTTCTTCAGGTGCAATGGGAGGTATTCGTACTCCAAGAACCATTTTCACCCGATTGCTATTTACCACATCTGCTGCCATGTCTGCATGCATGTTGTTTAGACCCGCTTGGTAGGCCGCTTGATCTAGAGGTTCTCTCTTGTAGCACTGAACCTCCCGCTCTAGGTGGATACCTCCCCATAAGATGATGATTTGGATGGTCCCTGCGATAACAGCCCAGAAGGTATTGCATGGGCGGGTATGATCTTTGTCTCCTCATGGAGGTGGTCCATGTTTATCGTTTATCGCAGTTTGAAGATGGGCATTCTGACTGATCTTAAAATTATTCCACTGCGTACCACACAGCTGATGAGTACATCCAAGTACATCGAGCAATGTACTTGGACGACTTGGTGCCACGGATGGCTTTCGGAACTTCGTCCACGGTAAATTGTGATGGCTGTCCATTGGCTCGGAGACCACGAATGGCTTTTCTCCTAGCCTTGTCAATCTCAGATTGGTCAAAAAATAGACGGTTGAACAACCTGGGCTGGGCCATCTCTTCGCCAAAAGTGACTGAAGTCGTGTGATCCTTTCTAAGCGGGTTCCAGAGTGACTTAACAATAGACCACAGCTTGCCTATACCAGTAACTATGTTACATTGTTCCATGTGTTCTAGCCACACATTCCGCTTAGGTTCGTAGACTACTCTGTTTATTTCTAGATTCAGCTCTCTGCTCCTAGCGTAAGTGGGGTCCGTGCAACGAATCCCATCAAGCTCGTATGCGAGTATTACTGCCTGCGCCGGGAAATTGGGCCATACTTGGGGTATTCGGCCGGCTGGTTTAAGCAAGGGGTTGTTGCGTCAATCTCGAAATTTCCTCTCGGTAACTAGCAGCTCACTGAAGCGAAAATTGGTGTACTCTCTGCAGCCGGCCTACTTGGTTTTCTGATTGATAAAAGTCCGGCGCTCAGAGCTTATGAAGTCGGGTGGTCGATCGATGGTGAGGGAGGTGGTCTATCCCAAGAAATAATGGCATCTTTGAGGGTGGTGTCTGCTCACTGAAACGGTGTAGTCTCTGAAGTAGACAAAATTGGATTTTTTCTGATTGATAAATGCCCGGCGGTCAGAGGTTAGAAAGTCAAGTGGTCGGTCGCTGGTGAGTATAATGGGGAGGTGGTCTGATCTTAAAAAAATTACCGCTTGCCAACATACGTCATTCAGGAGATCAGGGGACGCAATGGAAATATCCGCCGAGCTGCTACACTTGTAGTCTTAGTGGGGGCATCCTCATTCACTGCACGGAATGTGGAGCCATCAATCTGCTCTGCCAAAGCTATGACCCGTTGGTTGTTACCTAGGGGAGAATACCATGAAATGTGAAGCGCATTAAAGTTTCCTAGAACCAGGCGATTATGACCAGACAGTAGGCCAATAATGTCGGGCCTGAAAACTAAGCCATTAACGTGTACGAACTGGTTGCAGTTTGTACACGTTGTATAGCTCAAAGTACGTGGCTAGATCAACTTAAAAGTTCTTGACGATGAAGAACATAATGGGGCTTTAGACGAATATTTCGAGGTGTTAAAAACGAAACGGCGAAATTAGTATACCACAGCTCGTCCGGGCCGAACTTTGAATACTTTGTGTTTGCGTGTCTGCCTGTCTGGTTGTTGGATTGTTGTGTACAGTCCCGAAAATAACTGAACAGATTTTTAAACTTTCAAGGACAATGTAAAGTGGTCCGAATGAAAATAAAGACTTTATAACTTTAGATATTTTAAGGGTAGGGACGGATACACCCTTATCCCTAATTTTAAAAATGCGATATCTCTGAAATGCATGGACCAATATAAGCGAAACTTTGTACCTTAATAATAACCCAAATAACTGAATCCGTTTTCAAGCGACCTGGGGGGAACGCCCCATCTCAACGGAAATTTAGCCCTATGGGTACAATATGGGTATTAAACGAAAGGTATTTGAGAGTAGATTGCGAATCTTTTATAACAATTTGGCTCAATACAACTGTCTGGAATGTCTCGTCCCCAAAAGCCCCCAAAATCAGCATGTGACGGAATAAGGGAAATATGGATGACCAATAAAAGGTATTGAATAAAGCGCGGAAATTACATCAATCAAGATCCGACAACCTCCAAAAGGCCCCCACTTAGAGATAAATGCCGTTTGGTGCAGTATGAGACGCAAACTAAAGGTATTTAGAAATAGAGTAAAAATCACCCAATATATCTTTATGCCAAAGACTTATTATGCCACTCCCACAATGTGAGAATTTAGAGTTTTGTGCCTCCTTGGTCACCCCAACCTCAAGCGGACTCTTTTGCCTATCGAGACAGTGTAGGATGCAAATGAAATCTCGAGAAAGACCACTGAGTCTTAAACATTGGTGCATGTTGTATGAATTTAACTACAAGGTATTTAAAGGTACAAACATGTTTGTTAAATAAAATGATACATATCCGAGAGGGATATGAACGCCTGGGTTCGAATCCTGGCGAGAACATCAGAAAAAATGTTCACCAGTGGTTATCCTCTGCTAATGTTGGTGACATTTGCGAGGAAGTATGACATTTGAACAACTAAAAAGGCAACTAAATTCGGACAGCACTCATTCATATGTGAGAAGTTTGCCCCTGTTCCTTAATTGAATGTTCATCGGAAAATTTGTTTGTTGCTTGTATCCGAAAGGGCTACAAATATTAAAAAAAAAAATATATGTACTTAATTTCAAAAATTCATTTTAGGGTGTACGAAAGCACGTCTGGACAAGTAGCCTATTATACTAAATATTCAACTAATATCCATAGAAATAAGGGGTTTGTTGGATAGTTTATGGTATGTATATCTAGAGTATCATTACGATTTATTATGCCTTTTATGGGCTTTAGGCTCTTACTTCAGAGATTGGTCGATATGACTGTTACCGTAAGTTTCATTGAAATTTTGTCTTTGGGAAAAATGTCATTAAAATTTTGACTTTATAACAAAATTTCTTAGAATTTTCATTTTCAGACATTTTTAAAAATTTTGTCTTTAGAGAAAATTTCATGCAAATCACGCTCTAGAGATAATTTCATAGACAGTTTGTCTTCTTAACAAACATTTGTATGTTAAGCTATTTTGCATTTGCAAACACCACACCCAAGACCCCAACTCTGACCTTGTTGTTCTTAATCGAATTTTTCACTTTGAGAAAAAAAATACTAAATTGGAATTGTTTTTTAAAATATGTTGGCAATTTGTTAGCTGCTATTTCTGGTAAAACCAACCAACCAACCCACCATCACATTTATTTCTCCAACTTTTTCCATATCCTCTATCTCACATTCAGCCAAGAGAATTGCATTCAATCTACCACAACGTTTGTGTTATGTGACTGGTAGTGTGCATGTGTGTGTTTTTGTGGCTAGAAGTGTGGTGTCCTTTTAGCTGGACAAGTTTACACACACCCCCACTTGGCAAGCATAAAACTGTCTCTTATCTAAATCGACAACATGTGTCTTTACAGCTTTCGCACATGTTTCTCACACTGGTTGGTGGTGATCGTACATCACGCATAATAAGCAATGACTTTTCTCTGCCTGTGTTGAGAATGAAATTTTCATATAATTTTCTTTTTGATTGTTTGTTGTTCCCTCCCACTTAATATGCGCTTCGTTTGCGGTTTGCAAATGATTTCATTTCTGGTGGAGTTGCGGGAGATTGGGATATATGTTCCTCAATCATTAGGTTGAAAAGAGGGTGCAGATATTAAACTGCCCCATGCCGCTATAGACATACACCTAAGCCAGTAATCGGCTTGTTGTGCGCTCTAAAAACTAACCACGATATGGAAAATTTTAAGTTAGGAGTTCCGTGCTACTTACAAAATCCTCTCATTGTTTTCCATACCACTCTCCTAAGTTGGCTCATGTCTGGTCCCCACCTAAATACCGGTGTCTGTTAGCCGCGAAAGCCGTACAATGACATAGGAAATTTTGCAACGTCTCATCATCTTCCCTACATCCTCTAAACATGCCACACCGATTTTACATAAGTGGATCACCCCATATAGGATTTTCGGCGTTCTACCGACCGATTCGCTGTTCCACAGGGTTGCATGCGCATTTGTCGCCCACGCCCTTAACTCGGACTGCGTCGACCCGAAAGGCTTCGGGTTAACCAAGTTTATCAACGGCAGTTCTCCGACTTACAGTACCAAATCGTCTGCCCTTTCATTCCCCCTTGGAAAAAAGTGGTTAAGGATATGGGATCCTAGGTAATTGGCCATATACTCATATTAATGTTGCCGGACACAACTGGAATGGCATAGGACAGTCTCAAGTTTCTTAGCAAAACGTTACTCAGAACTTTTTGCCAGAGGAAGGTAAATTGTGTTGTTTACATTGCTGGGTATGGAGTGCCCCATACCAAAAAAAAAACCCATTAGGTGACATGAAAACTTATCGAGAACTAAGGCTTCTCAGATGAAAGGTCTTTTAGTAGAGAGGAGTATAAATCTGCTATACAAATTTGACACAAGTATTTGGGACTCAACCACCGCCCAATGAACTCCCTTAGAGGACATGTTGACCGATGGGGACAAAATAAAAAAAAAAAAAAATTTCAATCAAAACAAGTAAAAGAGTAGCACGGGCCGAAACATGAGAACCCACCAAAATACTATATATGGGAGTTATACCTGGCTATAGACCGTTTTTTACCTTACTAAGCAAACTTGTTGAAAGTCATAACAGAACACAATATCTAAAATTTCAGCCAAATCGGACAATCGCGCCTTGTAGTGTCTCAAGAAGTCAAATCAGGAGATCGGTTTATATGGGAGCTATATCATGTTCTTGACGGATTTGGACCATACTTGAGACACTTGTTGAAAGTCATAACAGAACACTACATGCAAAAATTCAGTCAAATCGGACAAAAATAGAGGCTTGTAAGGAGTCAAATCGGAAGATCGGTTTACATGGGAGCTAGGCAATGTTGCCCATGAACATTCCACTAAGGAACAGGCGCAAACTTCTCACATATCAATGAGTGCAGTCCAACTCAAGTTTAAGCTCAATGATAAGGGGCCTCCTTTTTATAGCCGAGTCCGAACGGCGAACCTCAGTGCGACACCTTTTTCGAGAGAAGTTTTTCATGGCATAGTACCTCACAAATGTTGCCAGCATTAGGTGGGGAAAACCACCGCTGAAAAATTTTTCTGATGGTCTCGCCAGGATTCGAACCCAGGCGTCCAGCGTCTTAGGCGGAGATGCCAACCTCTGCGCTACGGTGGCCTCCGTTGGAAGTCATAACGATACATCACATTCAAAATTTCAAACAAATCGGACAAAAATTGCGGCTTCCAGGGGCTCAAGAAGTCAAATCGGGAGATCGATTAATATGGGAGCTATATCAGGTTATAGACCGATTTGGACAGAACTTGGCACAGTTTTTGGAAGTCATAACAGAACACTACATGTAAAATTTCAAACAAATTGGTCAAAAACTGCGGCTTGTAAGGGCTGAAGAAGTCAAATCGGGAGATCGGTTTATATGGAGCTATACCAAGTTTTAGGCCGTTTTAAACGGTACTTGGCACAATTGTTGGAAGTCATAATAGAACACTGAATGCAAAATTTCAGACAAATCAGATGAAAATTGAGGCTTTCAGAGGCTCAAGAAGTCAAATCGGGAGACCGGTTTATATGGGAGCTATATCAGGTTATAGGCAGATTTGGAGCGAACTTTGTTGAAAGTCAAAACAGAACACTATGTGCAAAATTTCAGCCAAATCAGATGAAAATTGAGGCTTTCAGTGGGATCTATATCAGGTTATAGACCGATTAGGACGGTACTTGGCACAGTAGTTGGAAGTCGTAACAGAACAAAGTATGCAAAATGTCCGCCAAATCGGACAAAAATTTCGGTATCCAGGGGCTCAAGAATTCAAATGGGGAGTTTGGTTTATATGGAAGCTATATCTAAATCTGAGCCGATATGGCCGATTTTTACAGATGGGCGATGGGTAAATACCTTTTGGGCATTTACCCATCGTCCATCTCGAAAAACGCTAAATTGGGTAAATACCCAGGTATTTACCCATTTATACCCAAAAGCTTGATCCAGATCGGACCATATTTGGATATAGATGCTATATAGATCGATCTCCTTTGTTACGCTCATTACACTATATCGGAAAATCGGTATATATGGTAGCTATGTCGAAAATGGTCGGCTCAGTACCACATTTGGCAGGAATGGGTAGGGGTGTACCAGAACACACTGTGCCAAATTTCATCGAATGGATCTATTATGGCCTGAATACCCTATATCGGGAGATCGGGTGGTCGGTCTAAGGGCAGCTATATCTAAATATAGTCCGATCAGAACCGCACATCACAAAAATGAAAAGAACTCACTGTACCAAATTTCATCGAAATCAGATGAAAAATTACCAATTTATTGCCTCAAGACTGTAAGTCAGGAGATCGGTGTATATAGCGACTATATATAACTAAAATCCATTATTATGAGATTAGAAGATCAGGTTCATATGGAAAGGATACGAAATCATCAAAAAATTTTTAAAAAATGTTTTTATACTCAAGATATCTGTAAAATTATAAATACCCAAATATACACCCCAAAAAGGTATTTATTGGGTATTTACCCAATATATACCCAGGCGTTGGGTATTTACCCGGTAGAAACCCATATCCACCCATCTTCAATCCCCAAAGACCTACATCAATAAAAAAGTATTTGTGCAAAATTTCAAGCGGCTAGCTTTACGCGTTCGATAGCTATGATGATTTCGACAGACCGACGGACGGAATGGTTAGACGGATATGGTTAGATCGACTTGGAATGTCGCGACCATCAAGAATATATATACTTCCTGCGGTTTTAGACCAATATTTCCAGGTGTTACAAACGGAATGACTAGATTAGTATACCCCCATCCTATGGTGGTGGGTATAAAAACATTGAAACTAAGGTGTTATCGAGATCATATGCATCTTTTCAAGGTCCTCTATGAGGTTAAGGCGCCTCTTGTTAGGGCCCTAAAGTTGGTCACCTTAGCATTTGCAAAAATTGTTCGGGCTGCCAAATCTTCATTTGTGGTTCTATTTCGAAAATTCTTTCTTTGCTGGCTAGTGCTTAAAAATATCAAAAATTAAATTGTATACCGCTTGACGTATGTAATATCTTCACTGGTTTTGGAGATATTTGGCTTTTTATAAACTCCACCATAAGATGTGGGTATACTAAGTTCATCATACCGTTTGTAACACCTCGAAATATGCGTCTATGACCCATAAAGTAAATATTCTAGAGCGTTATGACATTTTAAGTCGTTCTAGCCATGTCCGTCCGTCTGCCCGACCGTCCGGCCATCCGACCATCCGTCTGTCGGAACACTATAACTTTCGGAAGAGTAAAGCTAGACCCTTGAAATTTTGCATTTTTCATATAAGTGTAGGTCAGTTGTGATTGTAAATGGGCCATATCGGTGCATGTTTTGATATAGCTGCCATATAAACCTATTTTGGATATTGACTTCCTGAGCCACTAGAGGCCGTATTTCTTATCCGATTTGGCTGAAATATTGCATGAAGTATTTTGTTATGACTTACAACAACCGCGCTCAATATGGTTCAAATCGGTGCATAACCTGATATAGCTGCCATATAAACCGATCTGAGATCTTGAGTTCTTGAGCCACTAGAGGGCGTAATTCTTAGCCGATTTGGCTGAAATATTGCATGAAGCTAAATATGGTTCAAATCGGTGCATAACATGATATAGCTGCCATATAAACCAATCTGGGATCTTCACTTCTTAAGCCCCTAGAGGGCGCTATTCTGTTCCGATTTTGCTGAAATGTTGTACAACGGCTTCTCCCATGACCTTCAACATACTTGTGTAATGTGGTCTTAATCGATCTGTACCCTGATACAGCTCCCATAGGACATTATAATAATATGCTACTTAGATGAATGGTCTATGAGTAGGATGGAGTACAAATCTGATATCCAAATTTGGGACAAATATCTGGGGACCACCACCACCGCCCAGAGAACTTCGTTGGAGGACATGTTGACCGATCTGGACAAAATAGGGAAATGTTAAATTCCCAAGTCTTTTTCCAGATATTCAGCAATTAAGTGATTTCTACAAACCTGTTCCAACAAAGTCAATTTTTCAATTCAGTTTACTTCTTGTACTTGAAAACAGCATACTTAGGACTTTCATTCACTTGAATTGTTGATTTATACCCCAAATTACTTCAATTGAGCAAACAAAGGGCGGTTTTGTGTGGAATTTTCTTTTGAATTTCCTGAGTAATTTAGCTCCATGGGGGATATTTGTGGGAGTTAAATGTGTGGCCAACTTAAAGACTTTATTATTTACCGCCTTAAACCAACACACTCTTCCTCTCCTGCTCTGCTTTTAACTCTATTGCTCTTTATGCACAACTCTGTCCAACTTCCTCTACCAATTAAGTTAATGTGTCATCAAACCAAATTACTTTCGACATTTCCGGTGATACATGCAAGAATGTTGAAGCATGACATACTGTACAGGAAGAGAGCGAAGCAAAATCTAAAACTAAAGCACTAACAACGAGTGCACAAAACAAACAAACGGAAATGACTGTACTAAGTGTTGAAATGAAAAATTGCTACAACCACACGAACACTCTCACACACCCACGCTCACTCACGTCAAGAGTTTCCGCTTTGAGTACTGCATGCAGACATTCCCCAACATATTTATCCACCTTGAACAACAAGTCTTTTGGCAAAATCGTGATAAATACGAATAAATCAAAATCAAGCCGGAAGAGGATGACAAGAAGATTTATTGGTGATTTGGCAACAAGTACACATTGTCTGGAGTAGGCTTTGGAGTGGCATGAAGCATGAAGGAAACAAATGTTGTTTGTTTTGGAGAGTCACACACAACACTCTCACTGTGACAACAAATTAAACAGCAGTAGTAACATGGAAATAAACAGAGGTGTATTAAAAGCACCAAATATGAAAACCCATAAAAGGTATTGAGTGGTAATTATAAACTTCTTCATTCCTAGCAAAATATGATGTTGTATACTTTAAAATCCTAATCGTTTTGAACTCTCCACCTTTTTTTGTCTCGACGACTATTCGTTCGTTGGCAAATTTCGAATAAGAATGTTAACCCGAATCACCCTGAAGCTTTTTGGTTAATTTCCGTTTGAGCAATTTTTTTCATGACTTATTTTTGGGAAATGTACCATTCCAAAAATTATAAACCGCCACTTGTTTGCAAGACGTACATCTCACCGCACATTCACTCTCTTTTTCTTCATAATGTCAAACCGTTGCAACTTCCTTGTTGAAACATAAAACCAGGGCTGCAGAGCGTTGCAGTCGTTAAGTTCGGCCGGGCCGAACTTTGGATACACACCAACTCGGATATATATGTAAGCCACCTTAAGTCAAAACCCAGTGAAAAATGCATATCTTATACCCCATGGCAGTTATATCGAAATATGTTCCGATTTGGACCAAATACTTATAAGTACAAGTCATTGTTCAATTGAGTATAACAACATATTGATCTTTTTAGTAGCTATAACTAAAACTAAACCGATCTGAACCATATACGAAAAGGATGTCGAAAAGCCTAACATAAATCACTGTGTCCAATTTCAGTGAAATCGGATCATGAATGCGACTTTTTTTGGGCCAAGACTTTAACTCGAGATATCGCTATATATGGCAGCTATATCCGAATCTGGGCCGATTTGAGCCAAATTGAAGAAGGATGTCGAATGTCCTAACACAACTCACTGTCCCAAATTTCGGCGAAATCGGACAGTAAATGCGCCTTTCATGGGCTCAAAACCTTAAATCGAGAGATCGGTCTATATGGCAGCTATATTCAAATATGGACGGATCTGGGCCAAATTGAAGAAGGATGTCGAAGATCCAAACAGAACCCACTGTGTCAAATTTCGGCGACATAGGGCAATAAATGTGCCTTTTATGGACCCAAGACCTTAAAACGAGAGATCGGTCTATATGGCAGCTACATCCAATTCCGGACCGATCTCGGTCAAATTGAAGAAGGATATCGAAGGGCCTCACTATCCCAAATTTCGGCGACATCGAAAAATAGATGTGACTTTTATGGACCCAAGACCTTAAATCAAGAGATCGGTCTATATGGCAGCTATATCCAAACCTGAACCGATCTGAACCATATTGAAGTAGTATGTCGAGGGGCTTAACTCAACTCACTGTCTTAAATTTTGGCAATATCTGATAATAAATGCGCCTTTTATAGGCTCAAAACCTTAAATCGAGAGATCGGTCTATATGGCAGCTATATTCAAATATGGACCGATCTGGGCCAAATTGAAGTAGGATGTCGAAGGGCCTAACACAACTCACTGTCCCAAATTTCGGCGACATCGGATAATAAATGCGCCTTTCATGGGCTCAAAACCTTAAACGAAAGATCGGTCTATATGGCAGCTATATTCAAATATGGACCGATCTGGGCCAAATTGCAGAAGGATGTCGAAGGGCATAACACAACTCAATGTCCCAAATTTCCGCAACATGGGACAATAAATGCGCCTTTTAAAGGCTCAAAACCTTAAAACGAGAGATCGGTCTATATGACAGCTATATCGAAATCTGGACCGATCTGTGCCATATTGCAGAAGTATGTCAAGGGGTTTAACATAACTCACTGTCCCAAATTTCGGCGACATCGGACAATTAATGCGCCTTTTATGGGACCAAAACCTTAAATCTAGAGATTTAGCTTTATCTAAATCTGAACCAATCTGGGCCAAATTGTAGAAAGATGTCGATGAGCCTAACTCAACTCTCTGTCCCAAATTTTGGAGAACTCGGACAATAAATGCGCCTTTTAATGACCTAAAACGTTAAATCGAGAGATCGGTCTATATGACAGCTATATCGAAATCGGGACCGATCTAGGCCAAATCGAAGAAGGATGTCGAAGGGCCTAACACAACTCACTGTACCAAATTTTGGCGACATCGGACAATTAATGCGCCTTTTATGGGCCCGAAACCTTAAATCGAGAGATCGGTCTATATGGCGGCTATATCATTATTGGACACTCCCCCTTACCCTAATTTTCAGAAACGCCAGATCTCGGAGATGGATGGTGCAATTTAAGCGAAATTTTGTGTGCTCTCGTGCTAAAAATTTCGTATCCAAATTTCGGATGGGGTACCTAGGGGGGCCGCCCCACCCTAAAACCTACCAAACATATATTTAGACCAATCACGACAATATGGGACTCAAATTAAAGGTAATTAAGATTAGAAAACGTATCTGATATCCAATTGTCGACCAAGTGTTAGGGGTACCACCCCAACCCCCAAAACTCCCCTAAATCGGACATATTTACCGACCATGGCAATATGGGACTCAGATGAAAGGTATTTGCGAGTAGAATACGAATCTAATATTCAAATGTGGGACCAGGTTTCTGGGGGTCCACCCCAACCCCCAAAACACCCCCCAAACAGGACTTATTTACTGACCATGAGAATATGGGGCCTAAATAAAAGGTATTTGAGTGTAGAATTCGAATCTGATATCCTAATATGGGACCAAGTGTTTGGGAGGCCGCCTCTCCCCAAAAACATCCCCCAAAGGGGACAAATTTACGATTATAGCAATATGGGGCTCAAATTAAAGGTCTTTGAGAGTAAAGCACGAATCTGATATCAACATTCGGGAAAAGTGTCTATGGGGCCACCCCACCCCTACAACACCACTCAAATAGGAAGTATTTGCTGACCATTGCAATATGAGGCTCAAGTAAGAGGTATTTTAGAGTAGAACACGAATTTGATATATATTTTCAAGTCCAACTCACTGAGTGGCCACCCATCCTTCAAAACTCCCTTCCCTAAAACACCCCCCAAACAGGACTTATTTACTGACCATGGCAATATGGGGCTTAAATAAAAGGTATTTGAGTGTAGAATTCGAATCTGATATCCAAATATGGCACCAAGTGTTTGGGAGGCCGCCTCTCCCCAAAAACATCCCCCAAAGAGGACAAATTTACGACCATAGCAATATGGGGCTCAAATGAAAGGTCTTTGAGAATAAAGCACGAATCTGACGTCAATATTGGGGCAAACACCCCCATAACACCACCCAAATAGAAAGTATTTGCTGACCATTGCAATATGAGGCTCAAATAAGAGGGTTTTTAGAGTAGAACACGAATCCGATATATATTTTCAAGGCCAACTCACTGAGTGGCCACCCATCCCCCAAAACTCCCTTCCCCAACACACCCCTAAACAGGACTTATTTACTGACCATGGCAATATGGGGCTTAAATAAAAGGTATTGGAGTGTAGAATTCGAATATGGGTCCAAGTGTTTGGGGGGCCGCCTCTCCCCAAAAACATCCCCCAAAGGGGACAAATTTACGACCATAGCAATATGGGGCTCAAATGAAAGGTCTTTGGGAGTAAAGCACGAATCTGACGTCAATATTGGGGAAAAGTGTCTATGGGGCCACCTTACCCCCACAACACCACCCAAATAGGAGGTATTTGCTGACCATTGCAATATGAGGCTCAAATAAGAGGGTTTTTAGAGTAGAACACGAATCCGATATATATTTTCAAGGCCAACTCACTGAATGGCCGCCCATCCCCCAAGACACCCCCAAGCCGGTCATGTTTGCCGATTATGGAAATATGGGGCTTACATGAAAGGTATTTAGGAGTACATCACGAATCTGATATCAACATTAGGTGCCAACTGTCTAGGCGACGTCCCACCTCCATAACAACCCCTAAATAGGACGTATTGCCTTACCAAGACAATTTGGGTCTTAAAGGGAGTGAAGTTTATAGTTTTTAGGGCCCTTACCCCAAACCGGACATATTTGCTGACTTGCAATAAGGAGTTTAAATGAGATTAGAAAACGAATTTGATATCCAATATTGAGGGCAATGGCAATATGGGGTTCAAATAAATGATACATATTGGGTTCCCCAAAAAGTAATTGCAGATTTTTTAAAAGAAAGTAAATGCATTTTTAATAATACTTAGAATGAACTTTAATCAAATATACTTTTTTACACTTTTTTTCTAAAGCAAGCTAAAAGTAACAGCTGATAACTGACAGAAGAAAAAATGCAATTACAGAGTCACAAGCTGTGAAAAAATTTGTCAACGCAATTACTTTTTGGGCAACCCAATAGAATAGAGCACGTTGCTGATATATTTTCCGGGCTTAGTGTTTGGGGGACCACCCCAATCCCCAAAACACCCCTAGATCTGGCATATTTACCGACCATGTCAATGTGGAGCTCAAATGAAAGGTACTGAGGGGTAAAGCAAGAATTGATACCCATTTTCGGGACCAATTTTCTGGGGGTCTACCACTTTCCCAAAATACCCCACAAACAGCAATTTTTTAGTGACCATCGCAATAAGGGGCTCAAATAAAGGTATTTGGGAGTAGAATACGAATTTGATATGCAAATATAGGACCATGTATTTAGGGCATCACCCCTTTCCCAAAACACCCCCCAAGGAAAAAAAATTTCGACCATGCCAATATGTGGTTCAAATGAAAGGTATTTGAGATAAGAAAACGAATTTGATAGCCTTTTTTGGGGCCATGTGTTTGGGGACGCCTCTTTGTGTAAACTCCCCTAAACCAATTTTTGGCAAAATCTCTGATAATGAGTTCCCAAGATTCGGCCCAGCCGAACTTAGCCCATTTTGGCTTGCCACTTATCCTTTTTAATACGTGTCCATAAGTTTGCTTACTTCCACACATCTTCAATGTATACCCATTCTTCATATATACTACAGCTTTAATTATGAAGGCGTTGAATTTAAAAGGCTACCACCAGCAAGTCATATCGTTCAAACATACAGGCACACTTAATCTGCTCATCCTCTTAACGGCTATTGTTGTCATTAAGACCATAAACATCACTTCTACAACATGTGAAAGGATATGTCTAAGATTGTACTCATCCCGTATGTATGGTTGGTTGGTTGGTTGGTTAGGGGTATCCAGTAATTGTTTCCCTCTAATAGGACGAAGCAAACACAATGGACCAAAAGACTAGTCGCCGCCTAATGGAAAGAATAGAAAATCATTTGACGCCAATGATTGACATGTGTTTGTGTGCGCATATTAGATGCTGTTGCAAATAGAATTTGAACCACTCAACCGGAATGATTGATAAGGCTTTTAGAAATACAAAGCTTTTGTGATGCGACCTAAGGTCACACATGTACACCCAACAGCAATTGACGTTTCAAGGATTTCAGTAAATTAAAGTGCATAAAAGTAATTTGTTGTCATTTTGACAACAAACAAGAAAAAGCGTGGTAAGTTCGGCAGGAACGAATCATATATACCCTCCAACATGTTTCGCTTTTGTCAAGTTCTTTGAACGATCTCTAGTAATAGAATTGATATGCTATTGCAGCTATAAACCGATTCGGACCATACTTGCTTTGTTGACCATACTTGCCATGTTGACGACCATAGTAGAAGTCATTGTGCAAAATTTCAGTTAAATCGTATTATTTAGAATTGCGCCCTATAGTGGCTCAAGGAGTAAAATCGGGAGATCGGTTTATATGGGAGCAATATCAGGTTAAGAACCGACACAGACGATATGGTAAAAGAAAAAGTTTTTGTAGATATATTGGGTTGCCCAAAAAGTAATTGCGGATTTTTCATATAGTCGGCGTTGACAAATTTTTTTACAGCTTGTGACTCTGTAATTGCATTCTTTCTTCTGTCTGTTATCAGCTGTTACTTTTAGCTTGCTTTGGAAAAAAAGTGTAAAAAAGTATATTTGATTAAAGTTCATTCTAAGTTTTATTAAAAATGCATTTACTTTCTTTTAAAAAATCCACAATTACTTTTTGGGCAACCCAATTTCAGCCAAATCGGTTAAGAATTGAGCCATCTAGATGCTTAAGAAGTCAAGATCCCAGGTCAGTTTATATGGCAGTTATATCAGGATATGAACCGATTTGGACCATTCTTGGCATAGTTTTTGAAAGTCAAAACAAAAAAGACTTCATGTAAAATCTACCCACCACTGAAGAGTTCGTAATTTTGTCATTCCATTTGCGCATTTACTGTCCATTTTCGCCGTTGTGAGTGAGTGGTATGGACCCTCAAGATCTGAATATGGACCAAATCCTACCAGATTTGTAGTATGGTGCCATTGATTGAAGGCATTGAACGCACAAAAGCCGCATTTCTTAACCATAATTTGGTAAGTGCTCCCTTGACACTCGTACCAGAGAACGGCAGCAAACTACCTTAAAAATAAGTACAAATGGTAGACATGCACTAAATTGCAAGCACACACCTTATACCAGCAATCGTTGTTGACGCTTACGACTCTTAACGACCAATACATGCAGTAAATTGCAAGCTTACACCTTATACCAGCAATCGTTGTTGACGCTTACGACTCTCAACGACCAACACATAAAATACTCCTTTAAATTCGTTGAACTATTGTAAGAGTTTTTTGCTGATGAGCATAATAGGATTGCTGGCCGTATTTTATATTTTGAGCACTGATAAAAGCAATTCTGACATGAAAATAAAAAAGTGCAAAAAAAAACAACGGAGTATATCTATGCCGCTCAACAAAACTTGATGTCTCATTCCTCTGCTTGCTTTGGCTTAATATGGCACTAATCCGAGTTGTGTTCATTTGCAAACAACACACGATGTTCGTCGACCAAATTGAAAATCACATCCACTGAATGATTACCGAAACGTTCGCGCATCTTTCACTCAATTGTATTTGTGCGTGTGTTTTAAGCTTACTTTGTTTTTATGTGGCATGCGATACAGACAATTGCTTTGGTCAAAGTGGCTATTGAGAACCAAATTTTGGGTCTCATGCAGCTCTCTGACTCGCACCAGTTTTAGTCAATATTAAAACTTTATCATTGCAGAGATCAGAACTTTTTCTCTGGGATTTGAAACAGTAAGGCCCCTTGAAACAGTCTAGGCCCCTCGACATCTATGGTTTATTCAGCAATATAAACGAATACACAGTGGCGAGAAGAAGTGAAATAATTCAATTTATTCCCGACGATTTTTTCTGTAATTGACTTAGTATTTCTATGTTCGCAAAACCTACCAAAATATGAGGTCAACCTACCAACCTACTAAGAGAAAAAACCTTCCAATTTTGGTAGGAACCTACCAAAAATTACAACACTGTTTGGGAGATGGGTTTATACGGGAGATATATCAGGTTATGGATCGTTTCAGACGATATTTGGCACGTATGTTTCGAGATGTCTCCCATAACTTGATCTTTCCATCGTGCTTTTGGTCTTCCCGGTTTGCGTGTACCACCGTGTTTGCCTTCAAAAGACTTCCTTGCTGGAGCTTCCTCATCCATTCTGACAATATGACCTAGTCAACGTAGCCGTTGTATTTTGATGCGTGTAACTATGCTATCGTCGTCATACAGCTCATACTTCGCCTATATTCTCCCTTAACGCAAACTGGTCCATATATTTTACGAAGAATCTTTCTCTTAAATACTCGAAGCACTGCCTCATCTTCTTTCACAAGTACCCATGCTTCAGAACCATATAACAGCACGGGTAGTATCAGTGTCTTGTATAGTGTAATCTTCGTCTGTCGAGAGGTGGCCTTGTTTCTAAACTGCTTACTTAGGCCAAGGTAGCATCTGTTTACCAGTATTATTCTTCGCTTAATCTCAAAACTGGTGTCATTCGTTTCGGTTACGGCGGTGCCGAGGTAGATAAAGTTACTAACTGTCTCAAAGTTGTGGTTCCCAACTTTCTCCATTTTCTTTATCTACTCGGTTGTGCAAGGCTTTTTGGAAGTTGAAACCATCCATTTCTTCTTATCTCCATTAACTGCCAGACCCATTTTCACTGACTCTCTTTCGATTCTTTCAAAGGCTGCAGTTACTACTGCATATAATTTAATGTTTGATTTCATGCTAATGTTGACCGTGACTGCACCTCAATTGGGCCATCCGCTTAGTCCAATTTTGGCGTACACTTTTCAACTTTTCGGCCTGTATTTCAAGAATAAATGTTTCAATGTTGTCTTCCAAAGCATCAATTGAAGCGGGCTTGTCTGTATAGACATGAGCTTTAACATAGCTCACAAAAAAATTGTTTAGAGGCGTTAAATCACACGACCAAGTTGGCCAATTGACCGGTCCCGAACGTGAAGTAAAATGTTCACCGAACTCGCCACTCAATAAGTCCATTGTTACGCGTGCTGTGTGGCATGTGGCACCGTCTTGTTGGAACCACACGTCATGCAAGTCAAACTCCTGCATTTTGGGCAAAAAAAGTTGAATGTCATCTCACGGTAGTGCTCACCATTTACAATTATGTTACGATTCGTATCATCTTTGAAGAAGTACGGTCCAATGGTGGCACCAGCCCATAAACCGCACTAAACTGTGACTTTTTCTGGATGCATGGGTACCTCTTGCAATGCTTCTGGCTGATCTTCACTCCAAAATAGCGCTCACCATTCGCAGTTATTTTACGATTCGCATTAACTTTAAAGAAGTACGGTCCAATGATGCCACCAGCCCATAAACCGCAACAAACTGTGGCTTTTTCTGTATGCATTGGTAGCTCTTGCAATGCTTCTGACTGATCTTCGCTCCAAAATCGACAGTTCTGCTTATTTACGTACCCATTGAGCTTCGTCGTAAAAGGGAAGAAACGCGCGATGAACTTTCTTAAATGAGCTTCGTCGTAAAATGGAAGAAACGCGCGATGAACTTTCTTAACAGAAACTAAATTTCGATAATTTGCAAGCATTGTTCGTTTGTAAGACAATTTATGGTTAAAGTATAGACCAAACGAAGATGTTTAAACCAGTGTTGCCAAAAAGACAAGCAGCTGTTGTTTAGAAGTTCAAAAATTTTGTATGAATTCATTGAAGAGTGGAACATTTTTATACCCACCACCGAAGAATGGGGGTTCAGCGTAAAAATCTAAGACGATCTAGCCATGTCCGTCCGTCTGTCTGTTAAGATCACGTTACAGTATTCAAAAATAGAGATATTGAGCTGAAACTTTGCAGAGATTTTTTTTTGTCTATAGGCAGGTTAAGTCCGAAGCTGGGCTATATCGGACTATATTTTGATATAGCCCCCATATAGACCGATCCGCCAATTTGGGGTCTTAGGCCAATAAAAGCCACTTTTATTTTCTGATTTTGCTGAAATTTAGGACAGTGAGTTGTGTTAGGCCCTTTGACATTCTTCGTCAATTTGACCACATACATACCTCTGCAATATGGCACACATCGGTCTTGATTTGGATATAGCTGCCATATAGACCGATCTCTCGGTTTTAGGTTGTGGTGCCATAAAAGGCGCATTTAGTGTCCGATGTCGTCGAAATTTGGGACGGCGAGTTAAGTTAAGCCCCTTGACATACCTCTGCAATATGGCAAAGATCGGTCTTGATTTGGAAATAGCTGCCATATCGACCGATCTCTCGGTTTTAGATTTTGGGGTCATAAAAAGGGCATTTATTGTCCGATGTTGACGAAATTCGGGACAGAGAGTTAAGTTAAGCCCCACCACATACTTTTTGCAATTTGGTCTAGATCGATCAAGATTTGCATATAGCTGCCATTTAGACCGGTATCTCGATTTAAAGTCTTGGCCCAAAAAAAGGAACATTTATAATCCGATTTCACTGAAATTTGACACAGTAACTTATGTTAGGCTTTTCGACATCCGTTTTGTATTTGGTTCAGATCGGTCCAAATCAGAACGTAGTTTGATATAACTGCTATGGGACATAAGGTATGCAATTTTCACCGGATTTTGATGAAAGGGGGTTTACATATATACCCAAGGATGGTCGGTATCCAAGGTTCGGCCCGGCCGAACTTAACGTCTTTTTACTTGTTAATGTAATACCAGCAGACAGTGTTTGCTGATATCAGCAGACTAATAACTCTGGTTGTAGAATTTTACGACGAACAGAAATCTACATATGTTGAAGGGTCAGAAATGGATATTCCAATGTTTTGCTAACGAAATGACTTAACGAATATATCCTCATCCAATGATTGTGATTATACATACAAATAATAAATCAAAGATGTTTCAATAGCCACCTTCAATGAGTATAAAGTGCTTTAAAGTAATTTGTGTTCTTGGCTTTTATTTGCCTAGTATTGCTTCTTGTTTACCTAAAGCATTGGTTTATTATTCAAATTGAAAATCTTAAAAGCATATTTATCCAAATTTACAAACCTATTAAAGTTTATTAAATTTTAATGCAATAATCCCCATAAGCTGATTACACAAACATTTTTAAATTCAAATGCGATTGAAACACCTTAAATTTGTTTACCCTTCCGAGTAAACGATGACAACGCACTTGAAACTAAAACGACAAAATAATAAAACTTTTGTAAATCTTAGATGGAAATTTGCTTAAGGTTTTGGCATAACAATTTTCACGTTCACCTTTCAGTTATGATGCCAAATTTATATACCAACAAGTTTTAGGTGATTTTGTTAGTAACTTGAATACCTTTTGTACTCAACAGTTATGGCCTTGTTGTTGTCACATTCACAAACACTGTGTAATTTTGCTTTCAAACTAAGTTATGTTAATAGACGAATTTTAAAAGCACTTTTACTACATATAAAGACAAAACGGTTTGCATTCGATAATATTTTTTTCATTTTCTGTTTTCGCTGTTTTATTTCAATCATTAAAATCCTTTCAAGATTTTTCGAACATATTTCAGATCTTCATCAACACCTTTGCCAAGTTGATTAAGGTGATCTGCATACCCAAAGACTATTGCAAATGCAAATTTTGCCCACGAACATTCCACTAAGGAACAGGGGCAAACTTCTTACATATCAATGAGTGCAGTCCGATTCAAGTTTAAGCTCAATGATAAGGGGTCTCCTTTTATAGCCGAGTCCGAACGGCGTGCCGCAGTGCGACACCTCTTTGGAGAGAAGTTTTACATGGCATAGTGCCTCACAAATGTTGCCAGCATTGGGAGGGGAAAACCATCGCTGAAAATTTTTTCTGATGGTCTCGCCAGGATCGAATCCATGCGTTCAGCGTCATAGGCGGATATGCAAACCTCTGCGCTAAGGTGGCCTCCACCCAACTCAACGACTTTTAAGTATGGTGAAACGGGACTCAATAAGTCCCCTAGCTCTCCCAAAGCTTAATCTACACAGTTTTAGCAATATGAAATTTAAAAAGAAAAAACTTAATAAAATGTTTTATAGACATTTGAATTTGTGCACCAATTTGATTCAAAAGAATTTTCATGAAAACTATATTTTTTTTTTATTTTCCATAAGCCGCTCCTTTACAGAATTGTGGGAAATTTGTATTTTGTGAATCTACAAATGTACCCATTTGGTCCATTCCCAATCTCAAATAAATATAAATCAATAAATATATATGCAATATAATCATTCAGTAGATAGGGTGCTTTCAAAAGACAGAAACCGCTAGAAAGACCTAAAATTAAAAAAAAAAACGAACTTTGGATACCCACCGCAATGAATATATTAATCATCCTAGCTTTTTATAACCCCAATACCATATCCTTAGTCATATCCAAACATTGGTTGGTCTCGATCATATTTGACTCAGGTCCCGAGAACTCTTATCTACGAGTCGCAGATTCAGCGAAACCGGGTATTAAATCCGCATTTTATGGGATAAAGGCAGTTAGATGGAAGATCGGTTATGACGAGGAAAGTCGCTCCTAGCTCGTTTTCCTTCCCACACACTCTGTGTCAATGCAACACACATGGTGCCCATTAGATTTAAGCATACATTAGTGTCTTGAACTATTGGGCAAAGCTTAAAAAGCGGCAGTGAAGTATGAAGTGGAGTGAAAAAGTTTTTAGTGTGCTGAGCCTGTAGATGAACATAGTTGCCAGCGTTTTGCCCGGTGTCCACTAGACATAAGAGCCGCTGAGCCAGTGGACACGCGAACCATCACCACGTGACCTAGTGCCGTATCCGTGCCGTGAGTGAAGCGCGTCTCCAAAAACCAACATAGCCAGCACATCGCCTTTGTTCTTCAGACATAAGAGCCGCTGAGACCGCGAACACACCCACGTGCCGTCTGCCAACGACCATCACCTCGTGACTTAGTGCCGTATGCGTGGTGTGAGTGAATCACGTCTCCAAAAACCAACATAGCAATGCACCTCGCCCTTGTCCTTCAAACATAAGAGCCGCTGGGACTGCGAACACACCCACGTGCCGTCTGCCTACGCCCATCACTTCGCGACTTAGTGCCGTATGCGTGGTGTGAGTGAATCACGTCTCCAAAAACCAACATAGCCAGCACCTCGTCCTTATCCTCCAGACATAAGAGCCGCTAAGCCAACGAACACACCCACGTGCCGTCTGCCAACGACCATCACCTCGTGACTTAGTGCCGTATTCGTGTTGTGAGTGAATCACGTCTCTAAAACCAACATAACCAGCACATCGCCTTTGTCCTCCAGACTTATGAGCCGCTGTGCTCCCGAATACACCCACATGTCATCTGCCAACGACCATCACCTCGTGACTTAGTGCCGTATCCGTGTCGTGAGTGCATCACGTCTCCAAAAACCAACATAGCCACCAACTCGCCTTTGTCCTTCAGACTTAAGAGCCGCTGAGCTCGCGAACACACCCACGTGTCGTCTGCCAACGACCATCACCTCGTGACTTAGTGCCCTATCCGTGTCGTGAGTGCTTCACGTCTCCAAAAACCAACATAGGCAGCACCACGCCTTTGTCCTTCAGACTTAAGAGCCGCTGTCGCTCGCGAATACCCTTACGCGACGTCTGATTACGACCATTACCCCGTGACTTAGCGTCATATCCGTGCCGTGAATGAGCCACATTCCCGAGACAAGCAAAGCCATCACCTCGCCTTTGTCCTTCTGACACAAGAGTCGCTGAGCCCGCGAACACCCAGTCGTGGTAAGAGTCTACAACCACTACCTTGTAAATTCGTGTCGTATCCACGCCGTGAGTGAATCACGTCTTCGAGAGACAATTAGCCAGCACTCCGCCTTCGTTAAGAGCCGCCGAACCCGTAATCGCTTCTTGTTCCATCGACCTGCGACCACCTCACTGGGACCTAGAGACATACCCACACCGTGAGCGAATCATGTCTCCAGGATTGATATTGCCAGGCCGGAGATCTCCTCCTAGAACCTAAGTCTAAACCGATAATGCCTAGATTAAGTACTAACTATCAAATAAAACTCATTGGAAACAATACAAACCGCCTTTTCTCTCTCTGTCACTGACACAAATAAATTTCTGTGACCGACCCTGTCCCCGGGGAGCTGTATGCCAGCAACCAGAGGTAAACTCGTCGTTACATGGTCTATATGGCAGCTATATCAAAATATAGTCCGATCTCGTAAACTCGTCGTTACACGGTCTATATGGCATCTATATCTAAATATGGTCCATATTCGAAACTTAAAAAACTCACTATTTTGTATTTCAGCAAAATGGGGCAATAAATGCGGCTTTTATGCGCTTTTATGCCTGAATACGCAGATCGGTCTATATGGCAGCTATATATAAATATGGTCCGATCTGGACCATATTCGGTTCGGATGTCGAAGGGCTGAATGGAACTCCCTTTTTCTTAAATTCCAGCGAAATCGGATAATAAATTCGGCTTTTATGGGCTTAAGATCGGAAATGGCAGCTATATCCAAAACTAGATTGATCTGGGCCAAATTGACGAAGGATGTCGAAGGGCCTAACTTACCTCACTGTCCCAAATTTCAGCAAAATCGGATAATAAATGTGGCTTTTATAAGCCTAAGACCCTAAATCGGAGAATCGGTCTATATGGCAGCTATATCCAAATCTGGATTGATCTGGGGCCAAATTGACGAAGAATGTCGAAGGGCCTAACTCACCTCACTGTCCCAAATTTCAGCAAAATCGGATAATAAATGTGGCTTTTATGGGCCTATGACCCTAAAATCAGCGGATCGGTCTATATGGGGGCTATATCAAAATATAGTTCGATATAGCCCACCTTCGAACTTAACCTGCTTATGGACAAAAAAAGAATCTGTTTAAGTTTCATCTCAATATCTCTATTTTTTGAAGACTGTAGCGCGATTTCAACAGACAGACGGACGGACATGTCTAGATCGTCTTGGATAATTAAGCTGATCAAGAATATATACACTTTATTGGGGTCGAAAATAGAAACGGAATGACAAAATGAATATACCCCCATCCTTCGGTGGTGGGTATAAAAATAAAAAACATCAAAACTAGAAAAAAACCAAAAATACATGTGATAACCAACATTTGTAACAGGTTTCATACCCATAAAACGTAATGACAGAATGTAGCTTAAAAATATGCCTATTATGTGCCCAATGTTTTCTTTGTCATAACTCTGCTGAGGTTCATGTTGACATTCTTGCCAAAATATACAAATATGCACTTCGATACACTTTGCCATGTTAAGGACACTTGTTCGGCAGATATATTCAAATTTTGGATGACAACACCCACACAGCCAACAACAATACACGCATACACATATCCACTCACGCATCATTTACATACACAGCCAAAGGATATTGTGACAACATGCTCTGTTAACATTTTAAATTGTATAATTTACCATTAATATAGACATACTTAAATTCGCAAATGTGTTCTTCAAAAGAAATGTGAAAGAAAAAAGAAAATATTTAAAAAAAAAAACAGTATTTATATATGGAGTGAAAATATGCAAGAAAAAGAAAAAAAAAACATTTTATCATGTTGTGGCTGTAGAACGATATCACCTGCTTTATGAATTAAATTATTCTAATGGCTCCATTAAATGTCAAACAAGGACACACACATTCCAACACACACACACAACCACACCCGCAGTTAAGACAATATTTTCTCATTGGATTTTTCATATTAAAGAAAAATCTACCTTTTTGAATTTTATGCCTAGAAATAACATTCATTATTTAGTGACTTGAATTTAGTCTGGCAACAAAGAGAGAACCTTGAACTCGTAGGACAATACCTTCTGTATTTGCCGCTATTTGTATGTGGTTAGAGTATATCGTAGCATGTGTATTAACATAATTTTGCATATATCCTTAATAGAACACAAATTAGAATTGAAAATCCTCTTATCGTTAGAGTTCATAAACTAACCAATTTGAATGATTAGAGGGATAACCAAAAAGACTTTGAACATGTTTCGCATTTGTCAAGTTCTTTTCCCGGCATCTGTTCTTAGGCAAAAAAAGATAAAAGAAACAAGAAGTAAAATAGAGAGATCGATTTATATGGGAGCTGTATCGGGCTATAGACCGATTCAGACCATAATAAACACGTATGTTGATGGTCATGAGAGTATCCGTCGTACAAAATTTCAGGGAAATCGGATAATAATTGCGACCTCTACAGGTTCAAGAAGTCAAGATCCCAGATCGGTTTATATGACAGGTATATCAGGTTATGAATCGATTTGAACCTTACATGGCACAGTTGTTGGATATCATAACAAAACACGTCGTGCCAAAATTCATTCAAATCGGATAAGAATTGAGCCCTCTAGAGGCTCAAGAAGTCAAGACCCAAGATCGGTTTATATGGCAGCTATATCAGGTTATGGACCGATTTGAACCATACTTGGCACAGTTGTTGGATATCATAACAAAACACGACGTGCGAAATTTCATTTCAATCGGATAAGAATTGCGCACTCTAGAGGCTCAAGAAGTCAAGAACCAAGATGGGTTTATATGACAACTATATCAGGTTATGGACCGATTTGAACCATACTTGGCACAGTTGTTGGATATCATACCAAAACATGTCGTGAAAAATTTCATTCCAATCGGATAAGAATTGCGCACTCTAGAGGCTCAAGAAGTCAAGACCCAAGTTCGGTTTATATGGCTGCTATATCAGGTTATTGACCGATTTGAACCATACTTGCCACAGTTGTTGGATACCATAACAAAACACGTCGTGCCAAAATTCATTCAAATCGGATAAGAATTGAGCCCTCTAGAGGCTCAAGAAGTCAAGACCCACGACCGGTGTATATGACAGCTATATCAGGTTATGGACCGATTTGAACCATACTTGGCACAGTTGTTGGATATCATAACAAAACACGTCGTGCCAAAATTCATTCAAATCGTATAAAAATTGCGCCCTCTAGAGGCTCAAGAAGTCAAGACCGAAGATCGGTTTTTATTATTGCTGTATCAGGTTATTGACCGATTTGAACCATACTTGGCACAGTTGTTGGATATCATAACAAACCACGTCGTCCTAAAATTCATTTAAATCGGATAAGAATTGCGCCCTCTAGAGGCTGCAGAAGTCAAGACCCAAGATCGGTTTATATGACAGCTATATCAAAACATGGACCGATATGGCCCATTTACAATACCAACCGACCTACACTAATAAGAAGTATTTTTGCAAAATTTCAAGCGGCTAGCTTTACTCCTTCGGAAGTTAGCGTGCTTTCGACAGACAGACGGACGGACGGACGGACGGACGGACAGACGGACGGACAGACAGACGGACGGACAGACAGACGGACGGACGGACGGACGGACGGACGGACAGACGGACGGACGGACAGACAGACGGACGGACGGACAGACGGACGGACATGGCTAGTTCGACTTAAAATGTCACGACAATCAGGAATATACATATTTTATAGGGTCTTAGACGCATATTTCGAGGTGTTACAAACAGAATGACGAAATTAGTATACCCCCATCCTATGGTGGAGGGTATAAAAATGAATTTGTGTTTGTTTGTATGTTTGTATGTTTGTTTATTTGTTTGTGGGTTTGTAAATTTGTTTGCTCAAAAACGGCTGAACCGATTTCTTTAAAATTTTCAAAGATTGTGGGAAGTGTTCCGGAAGGAGCAATAGGCTATATAATTTTTTGATATCTCAAGGGCGGGGGGGTGGTGGGCGGACCCTCCCCCTTACCCCAAAAGTACCACCCAAAAATAAAAGTGGACTGATCTAGGCAATATAGGACTCAAATGAAAGGTATTCAAGAGTAGAGTACGAATTCCATATTAAAAATTGGGTCCAAGTATTTGGGGGGCCGCCCCGACCCCAAACCCCCCCAAAATAGGTATATTGGACGATAATGCCAATATGGGACTCGAGTGAAAGGTATTCGGGAGTAGACTACGAATATGGTCCGGAGGGAGCAATAGGCTATGTAATTTGTTGATGTTTGAAGAGGGCGGACCCTGCCCCGTTACCACAAAAACGCCACCCAAAATCAAAATTGGACCGATAGGGACAATATGGATATCAAATGAAAGGTATTGGAGAGTAGAAAGCGAATGTGGTATAAAAACTTGGATTCATGTATCCAAGGGGTCACCCAACCCCAAAAACTGCTCCAAATAGACATATTGGATGTATATATCAATATGGGACTCAAATTAAAGGTATTCGGGAGTAGACTACGAATATGACAAAAAATGAGGTCCAAGTAATTGATGGTCGCCCCATCCCCGATAAGCTCCCCAAATGGGAATTTTAGTCGATCATAGCTTGATGTAACTCAAATAAAAAGCCATTTGAGAGCAGATTACGAATATGACATTAAACTTTGTGTCCAAGAATGCAGGTGGTGTTTTACCTCCTAAAATCGTCTCCAATAGGTTATTTGACCTAGCAAAACAAAGGGGAATCATGTGATAGATTTTTTTGAGTAGAGTGCGTCATTCAATGCTCAAGTGGCAATGGCAGGGATGTAGTGCACAACCCTCATATAGACGCCCTCCACCAAACGGCTGTATACACCAATCATGACAATATGGAACCTCCCCCTAATTTTCAGAAACGCCAGATCTCAGAGATGGATGGTGCGATTTAAACGCATATACTCTGTTTGTATCAGCACGTCATATAAACCTATGGGATGGAGGGATACGAAGATCATTTTTACTTACGAAAGCAGGAAAATCTTACCACACGAAGGCAAACGATTTTCATCCTATTAGCCTGTCATCCTTTATGCTGAAAACTCTTGAGAAGTTGATGGAAACATATCTTAGGGCAAAGATCCCTAGAGATCGCCTGTCGCAGCAGCAGCATGCATATAGTAAGGGAAAGTTCACTTAAATAGGGCTCACGACCTCACAAGGGTCCTCTCGCTGTCAAGGAATGTACAATGGTAGCATTTCTTGACATTGAAGGTGCTTTCAATAATGTCTGTTATGATTCCTAACAACAGAGCCAAGTACGGTCAAACTCGGTCTATAACCTGATATAGTTCCAATATAAACCGATATCCCGATTTGATTTCCTAGGCCCCTGGAAGCCACAATATTAGTCCGATTTGGCTGAAATTTTGCACATAGCGTGCTGTTATGATTCCTAATAACAAAGCCTGATATAGCTCCTGTATAAACCGATCCTCCGATTTGACTTCTTGAACCCTTACAAGCCGCAATTTTTGTCCGATTTGGCTGAAATTTTGCACATAGCGTTCTGTTACGACTCCCAACAACCGAGCCAAGTACGGTCCGAGTCGGTCGATAATCTGATATAGCTCCCATATAAACCGATCTTCAGATTTGACTTCTTGAGCCCCTGGAAGCCTCAATTTTCATCCGATTTAGCTGTAATTTTGCAAACTGTATTCTGTTATCACTCCTAACAAAGGAGCCATGTAAGGTTCAAATCGGTCAAGAACATGATATAGCTCCCATATAAATCGATCTCCCGATTTGACTTCTTGAGCCCCTGGAAGCCGCAATTTTCATACGATTTGGCTGAAATTTCGCATATAGTGTTCTGTTATGACTCTCAACAACTGCGCCAAGTACGGTCCAATTCGGTATTTAAGTGGATATAGCTCCCATATTTTACCAGAATCCACGGTGGTGGGTTCCCAAGATTCGGCCCGGCCGAACTTAGCACACTTTTGCTTGTTTTTGCTGATTTGACAGAAATTAGGTAGGTAGAAGGTTTAAGCAGAGCCCATGATGGTGGGTTTCCGAGATTCGGTCCGCCCGAATCACCTACTTTTATTTCATTTTATATCAGTTTAACTGACATTTCAGTGCATATATTTCCAACGCAGCTCATACTTACATTGAAGTAGGGAAAATTGAATTTTACTAATTGCTCGACTATTCAAATTCATCATTGTGATTTCAATCTGTTGAGTAATTGACCACAGTCAGCCTCCCGCCATACCGTTGGCATTTGGCAACATTTGCCATAATTATGAATAATTTTTCATAACAAGAGATTTATCCGTTTTAAACCGCTTGTAATTAATGGCAAATTGTGTTTTAATGAATTCAATCATTAGGCTTGCAACAGTTCATCAACAAATTTGTAATTAATTTGGCATTTGGCAATCATAAATTAAATCATGGAAAAGTACATTGATTTATAAGAACAGTTTTGGGGGTGCGGCAAAGCCAGGGAGTAAAGAAAGGCCCTCCTAATTATGCATCCAGAGGGCATTAATGTTATGTCCAACAGCTGTCATAGATATGGAATGAAGAACATACATAGATGTGGATGGAAAACTTTGTTGAAAGTCATTAAGGGAACTAAGGAAAACAGATTGTACCGGCGCAGTGTTATTTTAAAGGATAATTTCAGATTTTTGTACCCATAGATTCCAGGAAAACTGGAATTTATGCCCGAAGGACAATGAATAATAGATGGTCACAAAGAGGGGCTGTGAGCATTCCACAACTATATGCCGTAATCTAGACTTGACTTTGCTTTGCTTTGACGCAATGTGAATATCTGGTCTATTGTGCATTTACCAGATCTAAAGCCGCATTGATTGGGCCCAATTATCTCCTCAACTTAAGGTTTTAATCTTTCACACAGTACGCTCGAGATTATCATGTTTGCGATGGGAAGGAGACTTATTCCTTTGTAATTGGCACATTTCATATTGTCCACTTTCTTGTGTACGGGACATAGTATGCTGAGGTTCCAATCATCGGGTATGCGTCCTTATCAGCGTCTCGCTTCCGGTCTTAAATAGTTCAGGGGGTAACTCGTCGGCTCCTGCTGCCTTGTTGTTCTTCAGTCGGGTCACAGCTACTTGAACCTCATTCTGACTAGGAGGTTGATGTGCTATACCATTATGAGGGATTGGTTCTGCGGTATCCTCTTCGCCGCCATCGTCGGACACCAGCAGTTGGGTAAAATGTGCTTTTTATTTCCCCAGCACAGTATCTGTATCAGTTATCAGATTTCCTTCCTTTTCTCTGCAAGAGGATGTGCCTGTACCAAAGACATCGGTTTGATGTTTGATTCTTCTTTGAACGTAAAGGAGTATCGAAGGCGGCTTTATAGTCAACAAAGAGGTGGTAGGTGTTGATTTGTCCTTCTCGGGTCTTTTCCAGGATTTGGCGCAGTGTGAATATCTGGTCCAGGGTGGATTTACCTGGTCTAAAACCGCATTGATAGGGCCAAATTATCTCATTGACTTTAGGTTTTAATCTTTCACACAGTACGCTCGAGAGTATCTTGTATGCGGTGGGGAGGAGACTTATTCCTCTGTAGTTGGCACATTCCGTCTTATCTCCTTTCTTGTGTACGGGACATAGAATGCTGAGGTTCCAATCATCGGGTATGCGTTCTTCTAGCCAGATTGCGCAGGTAAGCTGATACATACGCCTAATCAGCGTGTTGCGTCCGGTCTTAAATAGTTCAGCGGGTAACCCATCGGCTCCTGCTGCCTTATTAGTCTTTAGTCGGGTCACTGCTATTGGACCTCATTCTGACTAGGAGGTAAACATTCTATACCATCATTAGGGATTGGTTGTGCGGTATCCTCTTTGCCGCCAACGTCTGACACTAGCAGTTGGGTAAAATGTTCTTTCCATATCCTCAGCATGTTGTCTGTGTCAGTTACCAGATTTCCTTCTTTGTCTCTGCAGGAGGATGTGCCTGCGCCAAAGCCATCGGTTTGGAGTTTAATTCTTTGGTAGAATTTCCGGACTTCATTCTGACTCCTCTACATCTCAATTCGCTCGCACTCACGTCTTTCCATTTCCTTTTTCTTTCTGCGGAATAGACGTTTCTCCTCTCTCCTTTTCTCCCGATACATCTCCTTCATCTGGCGCATTGCTACTGATTGTAGGGTTGCTCGGTATGCCGGCTTCTTGAATTCAGTAGCATCTCGACACTCTTGGTCGTGGGCCATGGGTTTCTTGGGGCAGGCTTCCGGTACCCAAGTACGGATTTCACGGCGTTCTCCATGGAGTGGACAATGGATTGCAACTGCGCCGTTACATCATCGAGACAAGGAGTGCTTTCATCAAGCAGTTGCGTCAGTAGAGTGGAGTATGCCATTGCCATTTGTTGTGTTTGCATCTTTTCAATGTCCAGCTTCCGTGCAGTGTCAGATCATACTTTCCTCGCCTCGTTCAATCGGGTGCGAACCTTTGCTGCAACAAGGTAATGATCTGAATCTATATTCGCTTCACGTATCGATCGTACATCTTACACTCTGGTTGAAAGCCTTCCATCTATCACAACGTAATAAATTTGGTTGCTGGTGTTTTGATCGGGTGACAGCCATGGGTCCTTGCGGGTACTTTTATATTGAAATCTGGTGACGTTATCTTGACGTTGTTATTATCTGGTGACGTTATCTGAATCTATATTCGCTGCACGTATCGATCGTACATTTAACACGCTGGTTGAATGCCTTCCATTTATCACAACGTCATAAATTTGGTTGCTGGTGTTTTGATAGGATGACAGCCATGGGTCCTTGCGGGTACTTTAATATTGAAATCTGGTGACGTTATCTTGTAGAGGTTAGAATTTTCGACTATTGGACCAAAAATGTCTTCCTTGCTTATCTTTGGATTTAAATCTCCCAGATTGATTTTAATATCATGAGCGGATCAGCGGTCATAATCTCTCTCTAGGCGTTCGTAGGAAATATCCTTAGTCTGCTCGCTCGTCTTTGTCTTCTCTCAGTACATGGGCACAAATAAGGCTGATGTTGAAGAAGTTGGCTTTCAAGGGGATTGAGGCTAGCATCTCATCCTCCGGAATAAAGCTTGAGATAAGGTGTTTCCGTCTCCGACCAACCACAAATCCACTGTCAAATGCATGTCTCGTGTTATGGCAGCTATAGTCATTCTCGATCCATCGCACTTGATGTAGAGCGGTAATATCTGCCTCATACTTCTCCAATACATCCGCCAGTGCGTTTACTGCACCTTCTGTATAAAGAGTCCGGACATTCTAGGTGTGGATCCATCAACGTTAGGAGAGTCTTGTTTCTCGAGTAATCCTTATAACTATCGTTGGCGGGTTACCGACAACAGCGCTCCAGCGGCAAGGGTTTTGTATGTATTCCTCGATGTCGCGAGCCGCTTGCTTCAAGATCCGACACTCGCCGTCAGCCGCCCCTAACCTGGGAACAGACGCTGATGATGGTCATTGGTTATTTGAAGGCGCCAATAACTCGCCTTTTCACCTTGAGTATCATTGGCAGTCAGTATTTAAATAAGAGCCAGTACCAGTATCTTCAAGCTACGATCGACTCACTATTTGTCATCTCACACTGTGGTGAGATGGATGATCTTTCTCTAGAAAGTTTACATTTCTCAGAATATTGAATGGGTTTGCGTGTGTACAAGTCGTCGTTAAAATTGTCTTTATGGACATACTTCCAACTGTGGCTTCATCCTTAGGATATACAGTTTGGATCTAACTTCAATAAAATCACTCCAATGTTTATTCGGGTTTCAAGTGATTTTTTCATTTATTTTAATGTATTCTCACAATCGCTAGAATATCAATAACAATTTGTGCTATTAAAAATCCCTTGGATACGATTGTGGCAGTAATAACTATGTGTTTTTGTACGCAATCATAATATTATTTTATATTTGCCTCCATTTGTGGCCATTTTTCATGGGAGTGCAAGAACAGAATACAAGAAATAGTACACACTCCCCTACCTTGCCAAGATATTTTAATATTAAGATGGTAAATTATATACATGTAATATTTCTAGATGAACATTAGGTTGTAATGAAACATTTTCTAATGGCATAGCATGTGGTTTAACTAAGAAAGAGATTCCCAGAGAGTAGGCAACTGAGGCACAGAGGTAAACTACAAAGTCATAATTGGTGCCGATGTTATGATTGCCTTTTGTCTTAACCTGGATATGAAGCATCGTGTGATGACCTGGTCAACATCGAAGTACCATTGAATGTGGTTTATGACGAGAGTACCCATATAAGGCGTCTAACTACGAACCATCCCGAGATTATACCTCAAAATGCCGAAGCAATAATATAGGTGCCAATGAATGGAGAATGTGAAGCCGGTAATGTGTGGGTGGTTGAACCAGCAGAAACCAAGAACAACAACATCTTAATAGCATATGCCCTGGTAACGACGAACGATGAGGGACTAATCACAGTTCGGGTCCTGAACTTGTTAACCAAACATGAGAAAATTGTGGAATTCTGCGATGTTGGTCAATGTACACCAGCCGGAGCAATATTGAATTTAAAAAGCAGCTCAGCAAATTCATCCATTAAGGAAAATAAACAACTAGAGAATTACGTCAAGGGTTGCTCCTTCTGAGAAGAATAAGACTAAGCAATTGCCATTTAAACACGTATCCGAATTTGCCCTTACGAAAAAAAATCGAAGAAGAATATCCGCAGTAAAACATGAAATGAATACGCAGAAGCAAGTCCAATGAAATAGGCTCCAAGAAGTGTTTTCCTGACCAAAAAAGGAGGAAGTCCAGAAGTTAGTATCTGAAATGGAAGAAAGCGGTGTTATAGAACCATAATCGAGTCCATGGTGCTCCCCAGTGGTACTGGGGAAAAAGAAAGACGGAAGCACTCGATTCTGTGAGTCAGTGAAAATGGGTCTAGCAGTAAATGGAGATAAGACGAAATGGATGGTTTCAACTCCCAAAGAGCCTTGCACAACCGAGCAAATAAAGAAAATGGAGAAAGTTGGGAACCACAACTTGGAGATAGTCAGTAACTTTATCTACCTCGGTAAAGCCGCAACCTAAACGAATGACACCAGTTTTGAGATTAAGCGAAGAAAAATACTGGCAAACAGATGCTACTTTGAACTAAGTAGGCAGTTTAGAAACAAGGCCACCTCTCGATAGACGAAGATTACACTATACAAGACACTGAAGCATGGGTACTTGTGAAAGCAAACGAGGCAGTGCTTCAGAGTATTTGAGAGAAAGATTCTTCATAAAATATATGGACCAGTTTGCGTTAATGGAGAAAACAGGTGACATATGAACCACTTGCTTTATGAGCTGTATGACGATGATAGCATAGTTACACGCATCAAAATACAACGGCTGCGTTGGCTAGGTCATGTTGTCAGAATGGATGAAGAAGCTCCAGCAACGAAGTCTTTTGAAGGCAAACACGGTGGTACACGCAAACTGGGAAGACCAAAAACCCAATGGAAAGATCAATTGGTGGTAGACACCTTAAAACTTGGTGTCAGATATTTTAGAATGAGCACAGAAGATCGAGGCGCTTGGCTAGTGGAACAAATATTCTGTCATAGCCAATTAAAGAAGGAAAAACAAAGTCAATTCTGTGTGGATTATAGAAAACTTAACGATGTCACCAAAAAGAACAGCACTCCAAAGAATTTATGACACACTGGACACCCTAGCCGGTACAAAATGGTTCTTCACGTTTACTTTGCAGAGTGGTTACTGGCAGGTAGAGATCGCAGAGATAGACAACGAAAGCAATGCTCCGGCTACATTTGAGAGACTAATGGAGCGTGCAAGTCATGGGAAAAACCTTTGACGAGCATCTTAAGAATTTGAAGGATATTCTCCAGCTACTATCAGCTGCTGACTTGAGACTTAATTCGAAAAAGTGCAACTTTTAACAGCGTGAAGTAAAATATCTGGGACATAGTGTTACAATGTATGGTATATCAACGGATGAAGACAAAGTCTAGGCTGTAAAAGATCAACCGCGTCCTTTTAACCTACATGAACTACGCAGCTTTCTTGGTCTCTATACTCATTACAGACGATTCGTACCAAATTTCGCCAGCACAGCTGCCAGCTTACATAAATTGACACAGAAAGGCCAAAAATTTCAATGGAGCGATGCTCAAGAGAAACCATTCCAGAAACTGAAAGAACTACTATGTACAGAACCTCTTTTGGCATATCCTGTTCCTGGCGAAAAATTTGTTTTGGATACTGACGCTAGCGCATATGGTATGGGAGGTGTTTTGGCGCAAGAAGTCAACTGTCACGAAAAGGTCATCGGCTACGACAGCCGCACGTTGTCTAAACCTGAAAGAAAATTATAGCGTAAAGAGAAGAGAGTTGCTGGCAGTTGTAGAAGCCACACGTATCTATATGGCCAGCATTTCCTGCTAAGGACTGACCATTCAGCTCTCCGATGGTTGCTCCAGTTCAAGAATTCAGAAGATCAACTGGCTCGTTGGATAGAGCGGCTGCAAAGCTACGATTTCAGCATTGAGCATAGAAAGGGTGCAAAACACGGTAATGCTGATGCCTTATCGCGGCGATCATTCAAGATTGAATGCAGGCATTACTCAAAGGCTGAATCTAAGGAAAGCATCGTGAATGTCCGACTAATGTTCTGTTCAAGCCAATGACAGCAATGCGGAAGACCTCTTCAAGTCTAGATTAGGCCACATAGTTTTAGAATGCTCACTGACCTCTCTTTGTGACCATCTATCATTCGTTGTTCTTTGGGCCTGGTCCTGGAAACTTAGCTTAGATGTAGCTAGAGGCATGCCCACAGATTCCAGTCTCCCTGGAATGTGTAGAGTAGTTTCTTGTCTCGCAAGCTCTTCCCCTTTACAGTTCCCTGGGATATCTCTGTGGCCCGGCACCTAGAACAGGTGAGTTTTGAACTGTTTAGACATCTCGTTGAGAGATCTGCAACAGTCGAGGGCGGTTTTTGTATACAGAAATACGTTCTCCAGGGATTTAATGGCTGCCTGGCTGTCTGAGTAGATATTTATGCCAATCGTCGTAATGACATTATATCTTAGCCATTACACCATTTCTTTTATTGCAAGGATCTCTGTTTGATACACACTGCAGTGGTCGGGTAACCTTTCCGATATGACCAGTTCTAGATCTTTAGAGTACACCCAAAAGCCCACCTGGTCGTTTAGTTTTGAACCATCCGTATAGAAGTCCATGTAATTTTTTTTTAGCAGGGATATCGTTGTTCCAATCGGTTCTATCAGGAATAGTGGAACAGTAGTTTTTATCAAAAAGCGGTTCAGGTAGGGTGTAATCCACATTGCCTGGATCATCGGATATTGTATCAAGGATGGCACAGTGTCCGTAGCCGCCACATGACCAACGAGAAAGCTCCCTTAGCGGCAGTGGTCGCTGAAATTTGGGTAGCCACAATGTTCAGAGGCATAAGGTGTAAATAGCATTAAATTCAGTGCATCAGATGGTGTCGTCCTCAGTGCGCCTGTAGTGCACAAACAAGTCATCCTTTGGATCCGGTTAAGTATTGACCAGTAGGTGAACTTTTGGAAGTGCCGTCCACCAGACCACAAAACCATATAGCATTTTATGTTTGACAACTGCAGTATATACCCAATGCATTAAACGCGGTCTAAGCTCCCAAATTTTGCTAAGGGCTCTCTTGCAGGTGTATAGGGCAAGAGTTGCCTTTCCTGCTCTTTCCAAAATGTTGGATTTGAAGTTCAATTTTCTGTCCAGCAAAACACCCAGTTATTTTGTGCTTTCTGTAAATGGAACATTCTCTCCTCCCAAGGAGACAGGTGCCACTGTAGGCAACTTGTATCTCTTGCTGAAAAGAACTACTTTTGTCTTGCATGGATTTATACCTAGACCACTTTCGGTAGCCCACTTTGCTGGTGCAAGGAGATCTTGCTGAAGTATATCCCTTGGAGTGCTGGGAAACTTTCCCCTAACCGCGATTGCCACGTCATCAGCATTTCGGCCACTTTTACACCTTTTTCTTCCAGAGATAATAAAATTTTGTTTAGGGCTATTTTCCAAAGTAGAGAGGACATTAGGTGGTGTGCTCCTCTGCTGACCCATCTTTTTACAACCACAGATCCCAAGCCTGCAGTAATGCATCTTTTAGAAAGTAAGTTATTAATAAACTTTCTTACGGTAGATTTGATGCCTAGAAACTCCAACTCCTTTATGATTGACGTCGGGTTTACCTTATTGATAGCACCTTCAATGACAAGAAATGCTACCATTGTATATTCCTTGACAGCGAGAGAACCCGGTCTGTATGGCAGCTATATCCAAATTTGGACCCATCTGGGCCAAATTGCAAAAAGATGTCGAGGGTCCTAACACAAGAAGAATTTTGAAGGTCCTAGCACAACTCATTGTCCCGAATTTCAGCAAAATTGAATGATAAATGTGGCTTTTATGGGCCTAAGACCCTAAATCGGCGGATGGGTCTTTATGGGAGCTATATCAAGATATAGTCCGATGTAGCCCATCTTCGAACTTACCCTGCTTATGAAAAAAAAAAAAAAAGAATCTGTGCCAAGTTTCAGCTCAATATCTCTATTTTTAAAGACTGTAGCGTGATTTCAACTGATAGACGTTCGGACATGCCTAGATCGTCTTAGATTTTAACGCTGATCAAGAATATCAATACTTTATAGGGTCGGAAATCGATATTTCGATGTGTTGCAAACGGAACGACAAAATGAATATACCCCCATCCTTCGGTGGTGGGTATAATGAATGAATTTCATTCAATATGACAGAACACTGCATGACATATGCAAGAATTCAGCACCAGAATCCTATTTCATCGGATGTTTTGCCATCACTAATGCTGGCTGCCATATTGCTCAATGACCTTCCGTACAGACTCGGCTACGGAAAAAGGTCCCTTATTATTGGGCTAAAAATTTGAAGTGGACAAACAACCACTAAGAGGAGAGGAATCTTCCAGTTTTAAATATTGGGTTGCCCAAAAAGTAATTGCGGATTTTTCATATAGTCGGGGTTGACAAATTTTATCACAGCTTGTGACTTTGTAATTGCATTCTTTCTTCTGTCAGTTATCAGCTGTTACTTTTAGCTTGCTTTAGAAAAAAGTGTAAAAAAAGTATATTTGATTAAAGTTCATTCTAAGTTTTATTAAAAATGCTTTTACTTTCTTTTAAAAAATCCGCAATTACTTTTTGGGCAACCCAATAGGATGTTCATTACATTTACAGAAATTCCTGGCGTATTTACTGATAGTAAATCCTGACATTTCAGCTAAAACAAAATTGAAATCATATGCAAATCTTTCCCTACAACAATCATCAAAATACACGTTTTATCCTTATGTTCAAACAAATTGAGTCTACACAGACACGCATACAATCAGGGTGTTTGCGCAACATGTTGCTATGAATGTTAACACGTAAACACAAATATTTATTTATCATCAATAGTTGTCAAATCTGTGGGGAGAAAGAGACGCATGCTCTTTGTTTGCACGTGGGGAAGAACTTTTTGTACATGGATATGCGTGTGTACATACATTTGTATGTATTATCCAACACTTAGTTGCTAAACATGAAACTGAAGATGAGACACAGAAATGGCAGGCATGGCAAGGATGAACTAAAGCAACATAATAACATTACAGTGAAATAGGGAAGCTCACCTGTCTCAGAAGTAAGTGTTTATGGGCCACATTTATAAAAGGTTTCTCATTTTTAATGAAGATTCTTTCAAATCAAAATTGGAAAAGTAAAAAAAAAGCAAAAGTCGGGCTTAGCCGATGATTTAATTCCCTACATCTTCGGTATACGAACGACTTTTAAGTAAATGCGAGAACATATCAAATGGATGATAATATGGCGACTATATTTAAATTAGATCAGAATTCGATTTTCCTGAATAGAATACTTCGGCCAAAATTTTGCCAACATCATGCAAAACTTTTGCCTACAGCAGAAATTAAAGCGTGTATCAGATTAAGTAACCCATTTCGATGAAATTTTTCACATCTAATGCGAGACTTACTCCCCAGTAGTGGGCTCATACTGTCTCCTTTTGTACTGGGAGGAGTTTGTAGAGGTTCCAATTATCACGCATGTATTCTTCTAGCCAGATCACGCGGACGAGTTGAAGCATACGCCTCACCAGCGTGACGCCTTCGGCTTTTAATAGTTTAACTGGCAAACTATCGGCTCCTTCTGCCTTGTTGCTTTTCAGTCGAGTTATTGCAGGTTAGACCTCATTCTGACTAGGCGGTACAAATGATATAACATCATTAGGGATTGAATGTGGCATCGCCATAATCGTATAGAAGCCTCAGGAAAATAGGTTTTTTCCATATTAGGCAAGCTATCTGTATCTATTTCTGGCAAGAACATCAGAAAAAACATTTTTCAGCAGTGGTTTTCCCCTCCTTATGCTGGCAACATTTGTGAGGTACTATGCCATGTACAAACTTCTCTCCAAAGAAATGTCGCACTGCGGCACGTTGTTGGTACTCGGCTATAGAAATGAGGCCGCCTATATTGAGCTTCAACTTGAATAGGACTGCACTCATAGATATGTGATAAATTTGCTTATGTTCCTTACTATAATGTTCATGGGAAAATTTATTGGTTTATTCTCTAATTCTTTGGTAGAATTTCCGATCTTCATTTTGACTTTTGGACAACTCAATTCGTTCATACCTCTTACCATTCCTCTCTTGTATCTGCACCATAGAAGTTCGGTCAATCTCAAAACTGTTCCCAGTTTAGGAGCGGCTGGAGGCGAGCGTCGGATCTTGGGGCAAGAGGCTCGCGACAATGAGGGATACATGTGAGATCCCACAAAACCCATGCGGTTGGGGCGCTGGGCCAGTAAACCGCCCCCGGAAAACTGTGAGAACTACAATGAGAAACGTAGGTATAGCAAAAACGGACCCCCCCCCCCCAACGATGTCGACCCAAGCAAACGAAAAAAGGACCATGATTTGAGCACCTGCACCTGGAATGTCCGCACTCTTTATAGAGAAGGTGCAGTATACGCGCTGGAGGATGTATTAGAGAAGTACAAGGCAAATATAACCGCCTTACAGGAAGTGCGATGAACTGGGAATAGTGTCACTACATCACCATAACACAAGGCATGAATTTGGCTGTGGATTTGTGGTTAGTCGGAAACTGAAACACTTTGTCCCCAGCTTTATTCCGGTGGATGAGAGTCTAGCCACAATCCGCATAAAAGCCAAAATCTTCAACATCAGCCTTATTTGTGCCCATGCCCCGATGGAAGACAAGGACGAGCAGGCCAAGGATATTTTCTACAAAAGCCAAGAGAGAGAATATGACCGTTGCCCCTACCATGATATCGTTCTAGGAGATTTAAATGCAAAGATAGGAAAGGAAGACATCTTTGGACCAACAGTCGAAAAGTTAAGACTCCACGAGATAACGTTCGGCAATGGGTTGAGGCTGATAGATTTAGCCGCGGCAAAAAACATGGTGGTTTGTAGCACCAGATTTCAACATAAAAATATTGACAAAGCCGCATCGCTATCACCCGATCAAAACACGAGGAATCAAATTGATCACGTTGTGATAGATGGAAGGCATTCATCCAGCGTGTTAGATGTACGCTCGATCCGTGGAGCGAATATAGATTCAGATCATTACCTCGTTGCAGCAAAGGTTCGCACCCGTTTAAACATGGCGAGGAAAGTACGATCTGACACTGCACGGAAGCTGGACATTTAAAAGCTGCAAACACAACAAATGGCAGCGGCATACTCCACGGCAGACCCAACTGTTTGATGAAAGCACTCCTTGTTCCGATGACATAATGGCGCAGTGGCAAACCTTTGCCCACTCCATGGAAAATGCAGTTAAATCCGTACTAGGGTACCGCATGATACGATCAAGAGTGTCTACATGCTATTGAAGCCAAAAATGCGGCATACAGAGCAACCCTGCCATCAGTAGCAAGAGGAGAAAAGTCTATTTCGAAGAAAGAAAAACGAGTGTGAGCGAATTGAGATGTACAGGAGTCAGAATGAAGTCTGGAAATTCTACCAAAGAATTAAACATCAAACCGATGGCTTTGGTGCAGGCACATCCTCATGCAGAGACAAAGAAAGAAATCTGGTAACTGACACAGATAGCATGCTGAGGATATGGAAACAACATTTTACCCAATTGCCAGTGCCCGACGTTGGCGGCGAAGAGGATACCGATGTCTTTGGTGCAGGCACCCGTTTGAACATGGCGAGGAAAGTACAATCTGGCACTGCACGGAAGCTGGACATTGAAAAGCCACAAACACAGCAGATGGCAGCGGCATACTCCACTCGACTGACCCAAATGTTTTATGAAAGTGCTCCTTGTTCCGATGATATAATGGCGCAGTGGCAAACTATTGCCCACTCTATGGAAAATGCTGAGAAATTCATATTTGGGTACCGGAAGCCTTCTTAAAAAACCAAGAGTGTCGGGATGCTACTGAAGCCAAAAATGCGGCATATAGAGCAACCCTGCAATAAGTAGCAACGCCAACGCCAACGCCAGATGAAGGAGAGGTATCGGAAGAAAAGGCAAGAAGAGAAACGTCTATTCCGCAGAAAGAAAAAGGAAATGGATAGACGTGATTGTGAGCGAAGTGAGATGTACAGGAGTCAGAATGAAATCCGGAAACTCTACCAAACCATTAAACATCAAACCGATGGATTTGGTGCAGGTCCATCCTCCTGCAGAGATAAAGAAGGAAATCTAGTGACGGACACAGATGGCATGCTGAGGATATGGAAAGAACATTTTATTCAACTGCTAGTGTCCGATGTTGGCGGCGAAGAGGATACCGCAGAACCAATCCCTGATGATGGTATAGAATGTTTACATCCTAGTCAGAATGAGGTCCAAGTAGCAGTTACCCGACTAAAGAACAACAAGGCAGCAGGAGCCGACGAGTTACCCGCTGAACTATTTAAGACCGGACGCAACTCGTTGATATGGCGTATGCATCAGCTTATTTGCGCAATCGTGCAAGAAGAACGCATACCCGATGATTGGAACCTCAGCATACTATGTCCCGTATACAAGAAAGGAGACAAGACGGAATGTGCCAACTACAGAGGAAAAGGTCTCCTCCCCATCGCATACTCTCGAGCAAAATGTGTTAAAGATTAAAACCTTAAGTCAATGAGATATTTGGGCCTATCAAAGCGGCTTTAGATCAAATAAATCCACTCTAGACCAGATATTCACTCTGCGCCAAATCCTGGAAAAGACCCGAGAAGGATAAATCAACTCCTACCATCTCTTTCTTGACTCCAAAGCCGCCTTCGATACTCCTTTACATTCAAAGGTATTTCAAGCCATGTCTGAGTTTGGTATCCCTGCAAAATTAATAAGACTCTGTAGGATGACAGTTGCTGATATACGTTCCTCAGAAAGAATAGGAAAGAATCTCTCCAAAATACCAAACGAGGTTTCAGACAAGGAGACATCCTATCGTGTGATCTCCTTAATATCCTGTTGGAGAAGAATATACGAGCTGCAGTTGTGAATAGATATGGCACACTAATCACAAGAGAACACAAGCTACTCGCCCATGCTGACGACATCGATATCATAGGTCGGTCACTGGAAGTAGTAACTACAGCCTTTGAAAGTATTGAGAGGGAATCAGTGAAAATGGGTCTGGCAGTAAAGGGAGATAAGACGAAATGGATGGTTTCCACTCCCAAAAAGCCTTGCACAACCGAGCATATAAAGAAAATGGAGAAAGTTGGGAACCACAACTTTCAGACATTCAGTAACTTTATCTACCCCGGCACCGCCGTAACCGAAACGAATGACACCAGTTTTGAGATTAAGCGAAGAATAATACTGGCAAAAAGATGCTACTTTGGACTAAGTAAGCAGTTTAGAAACAAGGCCATCTCTCGACAGACGAAGATTACACTATAAAAGACACTCAGACTACCCGTGTTGTTTCAATTCCATGGCAGCCGGTTGTATGTACCGGATTGAACCGATGGAGTTCCTCATCGGCAAGGGCTGCCGCTGCAGTGTACAACACACGTTACAACAATAACAACTACCCGTGTTGTTATATGGTTCTGACACATGGGTACCAATGAATGCAGATGAAGGCGTACTTGGAGTATTTGAAAGAAAGATTCTTCGTAAAATATATGGACCAGTTTGCTTTAATGGAGAATATAGGCATCGTACGAACCACGAGCTGTATGACGACGATAGCATAGCTACACGTATCCAAAGACAACGGCTGCGTTGGCTGGGTCATGTTGCCCGAATGGATGAATAAGCTCCAGCAAAGAAATCTTTTGAAGGCAAACACAGTGGTATACGCAAACCGGGAAGACCAAAAGCTCGATGGAAAGATCAAGTGGTGGGAGACACCTCAAATCTTGGTGTCAGAGATTTTAGAATGAGCGCAGAAGATCGAAGCGCTTGGAACGCTACTCTACGTTCGGCTAGTGGAAGAAATGTTTTGTCATAGCCATTTGAAGTAAAGAAGGTCGTTTCTTTTCCCATCCTTCCTTCTGGTGACTCTTCTTTGCCTGGCCCGACACATCTGATTGCATGGTGGCTCGTTATGCCGGATACCTGGCTCTTAAGCCTTGACACTCCTTAACACTTAATTTTATTGTGAATAAGACGTAAAGTATTTGAGTAATGATCCATTTTCAAAATTTCTTTTAAGGTTAACACAACGCTCTACTAATGTATAATTGGGTCTTTTGATATGAAATAGTTTAACTTATACATTTATACAAAAATCGTTTTCAATCAATCCAAGCTGAGGCGGTCTACTAAAACTAAGAACATACTATCTTTAGTATGCGGAACGCATATGTGCGTCATCTTTGCAACAGGGAATGTAATTACATTGGCTACATGATAGAATCATAAATCGGATATTTGAAAATAGTCCCACATACTTACAGAACGGAAATTCTATTACACTGTTATGGCATTCGAAGTTGTATAGATAGTTACATTCGAAATTGTATGGATGTATAAAGGGCACAGACTTAAAATGACTCAAATAAAAATGGGAAAAAAACTAATGAGAAAATTCCAGCATCACTTTCAAATAAAACATTATGTGAGCAATGTGCAATAGGCCCAAATCCATCAAAATTTTATTTGTATTGTGGTTGTAATACTGAACTTAATTATAGAGAGAAATAAAATGAACATCATGTGCAGGCAAGATAGTTATTATACCCACCACCATAGGATGGGGATATACTTGTCTAGTCCTTCCGTTTGTAACACCTCGAAATATTGACCAAAGACCCTGTAAAGTATATATATTCTTGATTGTCTTGACATTCTAAGTCGATCTAGCCATGACCGTTTTTCCGTCCGTCTGTCGAAATCACGATAGAAGGCGAAGGCATAAAGCTAGTCACTTGAAATTTTGCATAGATATTTAGTATTGATGTAGGTCGTTGGGGATTGCAAATGGGCTATATTGGTTCAGATTTAGATATAGCTTCCATATGAACCGATCTCCCCCTGGACTTCATGAGCCCCTGGAAGCCGAATATTTTGTCCGATTTGGCTGAAATTTTGCACATAGCATTCTGCTATGACTCCCAACAACGGAGCCAAGTACGGTCCGAGTCGGTCGATAACCTGATGTAGCTCCCATATAAACCGATCTCCAGATTTGACTTCTTGAGCCCCTGGAAGCCTCAATTTTCATCCGATTTAGCTGAAATTTTGCAAACTGTATTCTGTTATGACTCCTAATAACGAAGCCAAGTACGGTTCAAATAGGTCAAGAACATGATATAGCTCCCATATAAACCGATTTCCCGATTTGACCTCTTGAGACTCTAGAAGCCGCAATTTTTGTCCGATTTAGCTGAAATTGAGCAGGTAGTATTCTGTTACGACTTCCAACAACTGTGCTAAGTACGGTCCAAATCGGTCAATAACCTGATACAGCTCCTATATAAACCGATCCTCCGATTTAAATTCTTGAGTCCTTACAAGCCACAATATCTGTCCGGTTTGGCTGAAATTTTGCATGTAGTAGTCCGTAAGGACTTCCATCAACCGTGCTAAGTAGGGTGCAAATCGGTCTATAACCTGATACAGCTCCCATATGAACCGATCTCCCTTTTGGACTTCATGAAACCCTGCAGGCCACGATTTGGCTGAAATTTTGCATGAAGTGGTCTGTTATGACCTCCAACAACCGTGCTAAGTATGGTCCAAATCGGTCGATAATCTGATATAACTCCCATATAAACCGATCCCACAATTTTGGTCCGATTTGGCTGAAATTGAGCAGGTAGCATTCTGTTACCAACAACTAGTACGGTGCAAATCGGTCTATAACCTGATACAGCTCCCATGTACGGTCCAAATTGGTCTATAACCTGATATAGCTCTCATATAAACCGATCTCCCGATTTGAATTTTTAAGCCCTTATAAGCCACAATATTAGTCCGATTTGGCTGAAATTTTGCATGTAGTGGTCTGTTATGACTTCCAACAACTGTGCTAAGTACGGTCCAAATCAGTTTATAATCTGATACAGCTTCCATGTAAACCGGTCTTTCGATCATCCTTGTTCGGTTCCTAGAGCTTTAATTTTTGCTGGTTTGACAGAAGTTTGGTTATTATTGCCCTTCAACAAATTTTTTTTTGCATAAATTTGTACCAGAATTCATGGTGGTGGTATCTCAAAATTCGGCATGGCCGAACTTAGCACGTTTTTACTTGTTTTTAGTTATTTTAGTAAATTTTATTAATGCAGTACTTCGGGGCGTATACGCTATGGGAGTGTTTCAACAACACTCATACGCAATGGAGTACCAACTAGTGAGTACAGCAGTACACAGCGTAGCATACTCAAAGAGTATTACCAAAGACCTATAAAACAATGGGATACAGCATTTGCAAATGTCGATTAGGGATAATATTTAGCGCATAGATGACATTGTATTAATTGGGATTGAACCAATATCACACATTCTACAAAAAGTAATTATATATTGAGGACTCACAGACGCATTGTGTAATATTTCAGTTCATTCGGATAAGAATTGCGTCTTGTAGGGGCTCAAGAAGCAAAATCGGGAGATCGGTTTATATGGGAGCTGTATCAAGCTATTAATCGATTCAAAATTTCTACCAAATCGGATGAGAATTGCGAGCTCTAGAGGCTCAAGAAGTCAAGATCCAAGATCGGTTTATATGGCAGCTATACTAGATTATGAACCGATTTGAATCATACTTAGCACAGTTGTTGAAAGTAATACTAAAACACTACGTGCAAAATTTCAGTTAAATCGGACGAGAATTGCGCCCTCTAGAGGCTCGAGAACTCAAAACCCAAGATCGATTTATACGGCAGCTATATCAGGTTATGTACCGATTTGAACCATACTTGGCACAATAATTGGAAGTCAAAACAAAACACCTCATGCGAAATTTTAGCCAAATCGGACGAGAATTGCGCCCTCTAGAGGCTCGAGAAGTCAAGACCCAATATCGATTTATATGGCAGCGATATCAAAACATGGACCGATTTGAACCATACCTAGCGCAGTTATTGGAAGTGATACCAAAACACCACGTGCAAAATTTCAGTCAAATCGGATAAGAATTGTGCCCTCTAGAGGCTCGAGAAGTCAAGATCCCAGATCGGGTTATATGACAGCTATATCAAAACATGGACCGATATGACCCATTTACAACCCCAACCGACCTACACTAATAAGAAGTATTTGTGCAAAATATCAAGTGGATAGCTTTACTCCTTCGAAAGTTAACGTGATTTCGACAGACAGACGGACGGACAGACGCACGAACATGGCTAGATCGACTTAAAATGCCTTGACGATCAAGCATATATACTCTTAATGGGGTCTTAGACGTATATATCGAGGAGTTACAAACAGAATGACGAAATTAGTATACCCCTATCCTATGGTGGAGGGTATTTAACGAACGCTATTGATTTTGAACAAAATCGAAAATTTAGATAAAGCTCCCTCCCTAACAATCATACAAAATGGTCTTTTAAGGGCGTAGTAGCCACAATTTTTGCCACTGCCTTTTTACAAAATGTTCCATGAGTTGTCTCATCGGACTCATTTGATCTGTTTAAATTAATATACGGCAACCATATATACCTTCCAGCCGATATGGCATTTTAAGGCTGTAGAAGCCAGAGTTTTGTTTCGATCTTTACTTATTTAAGCTTCTGGTGTTTTTTTTTTTTTGGCTTCCTAGTACGTGTGCAGAATCTCATCAAAATCGGATAAGATTTAGATTTAGCTCGCATATATGTCTTTAATCTGATATGGTTTTTAAAAACCGTAGAAGCCATAATTTTAGTTTTGTCTCCCAGTTGGAGTTCATAGAAATTGCTTCAGATTTAGATATAGTCATCATACATATCTGCTGTAGTAGCTACAATGAAGTTCGTATCGTAAGAAAATATAATCAGGTTTCATTTGCCATTTCAATAGGTATGCAATATTAAAGGCTGACTAGATTTCATGGCAGCTTTATCCACATATAGTCCGATCTGGGCCATATCAAACATGGATGTCGAAAAGCATGTTACAGCACCAAAATGGCCAAACTTTAGCGAAATCGGGTAATAAACACAGTTTTTACGGTCCAGATAACTTATATCGGGAGATTAGTATATATGACAGATAAATCTAAACAAAGCCCGAACTTGAAGATAAATGAGCTTTTTATGAGCCCAAGAACTTAAATCAGGACATCCAAATATAGACCGACAAAGGCTACATTTAACAAAGATGTTAAAGAGCCTAACACAGCTCACTGTGTCAAATTTCATCGAAATCGAATCAAGAGTGTGGCTTTAATGGGCCTAAGACTTTAAATCAGCAGGTTCGTCTATATGTATCAAGATAAAGGCCAAAGTATCCCATTTTGAATCAAAGCCTATGGACAAACAAAAAAATGTGCATAGTTTTAGACTGCAGCGCATTTTAACAGACAGACGGACGGACATGGCTAGATCGTCTTAGATTTATATTTTGTAGGGCCGGGAATTTATATTTCGATGTATTGCAATTGGAGTGGTAAAGTGGTGAGGTGCTATACAAATATAACGCTCAATTAAGATAAATTATAACACAGAAACATTCGAGTCTTTTTTTAAGCATCGCTGCCCTTCGCTATAGAGTTTTCCAAAAGCTATTAAGCATGTTATATACGAATACATTGAGTGTCATGTTTTCAGTGACCATGAGAACACAATATAAGGCGCCGCCTTGGACATGGTATCATATTGCAAAAGTGAACATGAAAATAAATGCAAAGCTTTCAAAAGAATTTGTATACCACAAGAAAACAGCAACACTCACACCCAATTGGTGATGATTAGAAATCTACCATACAATAGAATGTAAACATGCTCCATCATTATAAAATTGAGGCACAATGAAGGACATTTGAAAAATAAAACATGTAAGGACGAGCTAATGTCGGCCAAAGCCAAACTTTCGATACCCTTCACTACATTGGGTATGCAGGCTTAGACGTCGAAATTAAAATTTGCCTTAAAATGAAATGACGAATTTCGAACAAAATCCGCACATATTGAGAGCGTCATAGAGGAAATCGCTGTGCAAACTTTTGAGATACATATATAAGGGGTATAGCTCCCTTTGAACCAATTTCTTTCAAATTCACCACTATGCAAGAATGTGATAAGTAATCACCAAATTATTGGAGTATTTGTTAAAATAAGACAAAAATGTATATGGGAGCCATATTTAAAATAACCATCGAGTAGAGCGGATATGTTTTTAAAGAAAAATCTACGTATCTAAGAACAGGTATTACCTATTATGAAAAAAAAGTAAAAGAGATCGGTTTATATGGGAGCTATATCAGATTATAAACCGATATGGGCCGTATTTGGTACAGTTGTTGGATGTTATAACAGAACACCACTTGCAAAATTTCACCCAAATCGGATGAAAATTGAGGCTTCCAGGGGCTCAAGAAGTCAAATCGGGAGATCGGTTTATATGGGAGCTACATCAGGTTATAGCCCGATTTGGACCGTACTTGGTACAGCCGTTGGAAGTCATAACAGAACACCACTTACAAAATTTCAGCCAAATCGGATGAAAATTAAGGCTTCCACGGGCTCAAGAAGTCATATCTGGAGATCGGTTTACATGGGAGCTATATCAGGTCATAGACCGATTTGGACCATACTTGGCAGATTCGTTGGAATTCATAACAGAACACTACATGATAATTTTGAGCCAAATCGGACAAAAAATGCGGCTTCCAGGGCCCAAGAAGTTAAATCGGGAGATCGTTTTAAATGGGAGCTCTATCTAAATCTGAACCGATATGACCCATTTGTAATACCCAAGGACCTACACCAATATTAAGTATCTGTGCAAAATTTCAAGCGCTAGCTCTACGCGTTCGACCGCTATCGTGATTTTAGCTCTTTGGAATAGGCACAAAATGAACTCCAAAGACGCAACGGCTGCGGTGGTGGCATCAGACCGTAGCAAGTTGTCCGTCCCTCCTACAGGTGAGGGTGCATTATTACTTGTAGTCGAGACTAATATTTCAAGGGCACAACCAGTCATCAGACTAACGGCAGCGCAATGGGGCGAAAGTGCAGAAAGCTGGAAGGGATACATTCTAAGCACTTCTACGGAAGCTGGAAAGAAATTCAGATCTCTCGAAGACCAAAACACTGGTAAAACACTGAAGAAGAAGAAGAGCTCCCCGCTTTCAAGTGCTCTGCGAAGACCAAGCCAGCTCTCCTGCAATGGAGACCCCAGACAGTGTCCTGCGGAGGGAGACAAAGTCGGAAGGGACGGAACAGACATTCCAAGCACTTCCGTAGAAGAGAATCAGATCTCTCGAAGACCATAACAGTGGTAAAACACTGAAGAAGAAAAAGAGTTTTCCGCTTTCAAGTACTCTGGGAAGACCAAGCCTGTCCTTCAGCAATGAAGACTCCAGACCGTCTCCTATGGAGGGAGACAAAGTCGAAAGGGAGGAAACTGTCATTCCAAGCACTTCCGTAGAAGAGAATCAGATCTCCCGAAGAGCTAACACTGAAGAAGAAAAAGAGTTTTCCGCTTTTAACTACTCTGGGAAGACCAAGCCAGCCCTCCTGAAATGGAGACTAAAGACCGTGTCCAGTGGAGGGAGACAAAGTCGGAACAGGAACGAAGGAAGAGCGCACGGCCTCCGAAGTAAGGACGCCACAGCCATCACGGAAAGGAAAGAGTGTTGCTGCGAATGGTTAGAAGTTGCCCTCTTACGCCAGTCATCATTATGGGCCATAAATCCGGTGGGATTCCACCAGACTAACGAGCGGATTTTCAAACATTTGTGGAACTCTGTAGAGGGTCCAGCCATACAAATGATGAGCTGCGAGTATAGAGGGGACATCCTTACGCTGCGTTTTGCGTTTGCGTAATGGATTGATGCCGTTAAAAAGCTCGTCGTATGTATCCTAGCTCCCTGGAAGGGCGCAAAGCTTGACCTGGTGAGAAAGATGGATGTCCCCAGCATCCTCCAAAGGCGATGGTCTTCATCATGGGATGGAGCAACAAATTTGCATGTTAGGATACTTGGGCAAGCAAAATCAAGGTTTGGTAGCATAGAAGTGGGATGTATTCCACAGGGAAGAGAAGGAGAAAGATCAAGTCTCCGAGACAATTTTGGCTACAACTTAAGGCAAGGCGCAACACGAGAGCAAGGCTGTCTTTTTTAAGATTAGGAAGACTAGGATAGGCAAGTATTTTCATATTAAGATACCAGGCAGTGCAGTGGCAGTGGAGGCCACCACAGCGCAGAGGTTAGCATGTCCGCCTATGATGCTGAACGCCTGGGTTCGAATCCTGCGACCATCAGAAAAAATTTTCAGCGATGGTTTTCCCCTCCCAATGCTGGCAACATTTGTGAGGTATTATGCCATGTAAAACTTCTCTCCAAAGAGGTGTCGCACTGCGGCACGTGATTCGGACTCGGCTATAAAAAAGAGGCCCCTTATCATTGAGCTTAAAACTTGAATCGGACTGCAGTCTTTGATATGTAAGAAGTTTTCCCCTATCCCTTAGTGGAATGTTCATGGGTAAAATGTGCAATTTTGCAGTGACAGGTGACTCAATGCCGCCTAACAAACAGGGGTCTGACGACAAGACCATGAAAAAATGTCCCAATAAGCAAAGATCCTAACATTAAAACATTAGGCAGTGCAGGGGCGAGAGACTCTACACAGCCTAACGAACAGGGATCTAACGATGAAACCATTACGGACTTAATTAAGATTCAGAAGACACGGATAGGTAAAGATTCCAATATTGAAACATCAGAAAGCGCAGGGAGAGCAGTCTCAATGTAGCCTAGTACAGAGAGCCGACGATGGAAACATCACCTACTTCCAAAAAGACCATTTACTTAAGATTTGGAAGTCTAAGATCCTAGTATTAAAACATCAAGCAGTACAGAGACGGAAAACTCAATGCAGCCTAACGGACAGGGTGCCGACGAAGGGACCATTGCCGACTTAATCAAGGTTCGGAAGACCAGGATAGGCAAATAACCTAATACGAAAAAATCAGCTAGTACAGTGACGGGAAACTTAATGCAGCCTAATGAGCAGGGAGCGGGCGATGAGATCATCACCCTCTTCCAAGAAACCCATTTACTGGAGAACCAATGATTAAAGTTATCCAGATAAACATCCACCGGAGCGAGACAGCTACACACGCTCTGATGTGGAAAATCAGCGAGGGCAAGATTCATATTGCCTTAATTCAGGAGCAATGGCGACCCGGAACAAAGTTTCTGGACTGAACCACATCAACTACCAATTACTCTATGCTTACTCCGGTACTCGGCCGAGGATATAATTCTCCCCAGAGTTGTAAACGTCGGATGCAACAGTATCACTGTGACAGGGAGACGGTGGAGCATATCTGACTTTCGACTCTCCGACATCGCCACCCACGTCGAAGCTGCAACGGCTGGTGAGAAAGGCAAAACAGACAGGAGATGAGGTACTAATAGGGTGCGATGCAAACTCTCATCACATTTCGTGGGATAATACCAACATTTATAAGCGGGGCCAATCCCTGGCAGAATCCTTCTAAGGACTTAGTTACACTTAATATTGGTAACACCGCTACCTTTGTTAATAGGATTAAGGGGGAGGTTTTAGACATGATAATATGATCGGAAAATCTTATCGATGAGGTTTAGGATTAGATGGGTCTCCATGGAAGCTTCCGCAATAAGTTGAAAACCAATTGGCCAACATTTGAAAGACTACTCGGAAAAAGACCTCTGCAAGATAACATAGATTGTCCAACCATATAAGACATTGACGACAATGACAACAGGGTTACTACTGCACTGGTGGAGTCTTTCGAAGATAGTTTTCCTCTTCGAGAAAGAAAATCAGCCCAAGAAAAACCTTGGATGATCGGGGAGATCGGGAGATAGTGAAAAAAGGTCTATGACTTCTGTTATAAAGCACGTCATAAAAAAGCGGAAGTATATTGGAATGAGTATTACATACAATTCCAGGAATACAATTAGATTACCAGAGCGGCGAAACGGGCCTCCTGGAAGTCACGATGATATAGCTTTTCTCAAAGATCCATGTCGCAACTTAAACGTTATAAGACGACATGGGAGTGATGGCAGCGATAAAGGAGAATGTGGTGAGGGTTTTGATGAAAACACATTTTCCACATGACACGACGGACGGAGACACCGGATAATAATGAGTTTGATCTAAAGCTTATCATTACACGTTTTATGGTAAAGGAAGTCTTGAGGAGTTTCTAGGCATTCAAGAAACCCGGACCTGATGGAATATTTCCGTCGTTACTACAGAAAAAGGCGGGCCTGTATTTCAATAGCGTGCCTAGGACTTGCATATACTCCGTACGTATGGCAGGAGTCAAGGGTGATATTTAAACCTAAGCCCCGCAAGGTAAGTCATGCGACATCAAAGGCCTACAGGCCTGTAAGCCTTACGTCTTTTCTACTCAAAACCATGAAACGCAATGTGGATACCATGATAAAGAGTAGGACATCTAGCGAACAGCTTAGATACAAGCAGCATGCCTATGTGAAGGTCGGCGGAGACTGCCCTGCACTAATTTGTGCATAAAATAGAAGATTCCTTTGATGCAAAGGCGTTTAACAATGTGCGGACCGATACATTGATGCAATCCTTAGACCAGTACCGGGTGGATCGGGTCCTTAGAGACTGGATAAACCATATGCTAAGGAACAGGTGGATAAATTGTGGGTCCCATGACATAAATTGAGTAGTTTTTTAACTTATGTTAGAAAAAGTACGTCTTATGCATAGTGTGATTATTTATAGGCCTGATGGCTTCGCATTGCATGAAATGAAATAAATAAAAAAAAATAAATAAAAAAAATATAAGGGAGAAAGTGGCACAAGGGGGGGCATTGTATTGCCACTCCTTTGTGTGACCACAATAAATAATCTATTATGGACGCTGACTGAGGCGGAATTTGAACCCGTCTGCTATGCAGAGAGACCACCGCACGAAAAATTTCAACAAAATCGGACAAAAATTGCGGCTTGCAAGGGCTCAAGAAATCAAATTCGGAGATCGGTTATATGGGAGCTATATCAGGTTATAGACCGATTTGGACCATACTTGGCAGATTCGTTGGAATTCATAACAGAACACTACATGCCAATTTTTAGCCAAATCGGACAAAAACTGCGGCTTCCAGGGGCTCAAGAAGTCAAATCGGGAGATCGTTTTAAATGGGAGCTCTATCTAAATCTGAACCGATATGGCCCATTTGCAATCCCCAAGGACCTACACCAATATTAAGTATCTGTGCAAAATTTCAAGCGACTAGCTCTACGCGTTTAACCGCTATCGTAATTTTAGCTCTTTGGAATAGGCTCAAAATGGACTCCATATACTCCGTACGTATGGCAGGAGTCAAGGGTGATATTTAAACCTAAGCCCCGCAGGGTAAGTCATGCGACATCAAAGACCTACAGGCCTATAAGCCTTACGTCCTTTCTACTCAAAACCATGAAACGCAATGTGGATACCATGATAAAGAGTAGGACATCTAGCGAACAGCTTAGATACAAGCAGCATGCCTATGTGAAGGTCGGCGGAGACTGCCCTGCACTAATTTGTGCATAAAATAGAAGATTCCTTTGATGCAAAGACGTACACACTGACGGTACGCATTGACATTGAGGGGGCGTTTAACAATGTGCGGACCGATACATTGATGCAATCCTTAGACCAGTACCGGGTGGATCGAGTCCTGGATAAACCATATGCTAAGGAACAGGTGGATAAATTGTGGGCACCATGACATAAATATAAGGGAGAAAGTGGCACAAGGGGGGGGACATTTTATTGCCACTCCTTTGTGTGACCACCATAAATAATCTATTATGGACGCTGACTCAGGCGGGATTTGAACCCGTCTGCTGTACAGACTATTTTATAATACTTCTCAGGGGTAAGGATCCGAACCAGCTGTGCAGAAGGGCAAAAAGGGTCTTGCATATGACTAAACTAAACCCAAGGGTCTCAATGCTCACCCAGAGAATACTGAAATATGCCTGTTCACGAGGAAGACGAAGGTGGGCCAATTTAACGCACCACGTTTTCTCAATAAGACGATTTCGATATCTGACAAGGTCAAATACTTAGGAGTGATCTTGGATAGGAAACTTTATTGGAAGTTTCATACTCAGAAGCGTACTTAAAAGGCTCACAGATGTATGCCTTAATCCGGGAATAGTCCATTGGCTCTACAGGAGCGTGATTAGATTATTATTTACATACGCCTCAGTAGTTTGGTGGACTGCTATGGAGAAAAAATGCAACATAAGGACCATAAAACAGGTTCAGAGAACATGTTGTCTTGGCATAGGCGAAACGATGAGGACCACGGCCAGTAGGGCACTGGAGACTATTCTAGATATCCGACCCATTGACATACAGATTGAATATGAGGCAGCCATTGCGGCCTTAAGACATAGGGCGATGGGAGAACGGATTAAGGATGGCAGCAGATCATACCATAGCGGTATAAACAAGGCGACGATAGATAGCCTGGAAGGAAAGAAAGAAGTTTCCGATCGGATACCTGAGATGACACCTGACGACGAGTGCGAGGCATTGCTGCCAGCGACACAGTCTTGAATTGACGGAACCCTAGTGTTGCCATTTCAAAATGTTTCCCACTCTACACCTTGAAAATAATGGACAGAAATTGTTATGCCAGTTGATATCAAAATCTCAGTTGAAATCTTTGAGCCTTATGATTCCCAAACGATATTACATCGATTTTAAAAGAAAAAACCCTTTTTGCAGAAATTTCATTAAAGAATTGCCTAAGAAGAATTGCCTTCATTGCCATCCTGTCTACAAAACTGTTAACCACAAAGTTAAAGCCTTGCAAACATGTCCTTGTTCAACTAAACTTTAATTAGAAAATATTTTTAATGTTTTCTTCGTACATTTCAAATATTTAAAATGAACTGTACAATCAACTAAACTTGCTTTAAAGTTGTTCGAATAGTTTCATTGTATGCTTCAACTATCCACAAGAACCTCTGTGACATCCTTTGACAATTTATTCTATGCTGCCTTGCTCCATCTATGCTCCCTTGACACATTTCATAGTCGATGGTGATGTGAAGTGACAGCCGATGTTGTCGTTTATGTTAAGCTGTCGCATGTTGATGTCGTTCCTGCTGACACCGCGTTAAACATCGTCACATCTCCATCACTCACTCCTACACTCAACCCATACAACACCATGAGCACAACTGTTAACCAATGACTGATTGACATGCCACGAATGTTTAAATAAAGCCAAACCAAGCTTCGATATGGCAAAGCAGTGTCCTCTATGAAAAGAGCCATTCTTGTGGTGCACAGTGAGACAGGAAAGGAAAAACGCTAGAATTTCTCATAGACACCACAGCAGCGATACCTTTGATAGAATCAAATCCTCGAGCCACGCTCCAGTAAACCGAGCACGCTACCTGTGGGACGCTCTTCCTAGGTGTTACTCCAAAGGAGTGGTGGGCAAGTACACACATACTGCATATATCAATAAGTGCTGTTCGATTCAAGTTTAAGGGACTCCCATTTTATATCCGAGTCCGAACGCTGTGCTGCCATGTGACACCTCTTTATGGATAAATTTTGATATGACATAGTACCTCACATATAAGACTCTATAAATAACCGTTGAGCAGAGCGGAAATGTTTTTATCTCGCTCCTCAAAGAAAAAAATTTGTATCTCTGGAAAGGTACTACCCATTACGAAAAAATTTTAAAGCCTTCAGGAGTAGGCTCAAAATGTACTCCACCAAACAGATGATGGCATCGGATCGTAGCATGTTGTCCGCCCATGCCTATAGAAGGGGCGTCTTGGTACCTGTAAAATTGCAAATTTTGCCAATGAACATTCCACTAAGGAACAGGGGGAAACTTCTCACATATCAATGAGTGCAGTCCGATTCAAGTTTAAGCTCAATGATAAGGGGCCTCCTTTTTACAGCCTAGTCCGAACGACGTGCCGCAGTGCGACACCTCTTTGGAGAGAAGTTTTACATGGCACGGTACCTCACAAATGTTGCCAGCATTAGGAGGAGAAAACCACCGCTGAAAATTTTTTCTGATAGTCTCGCCAGGATTCGAACCCAGGCGTTCAGCGTCATAGGGGGACATGCTAACCTCTGCGCTCAGGTGGCCTAAGGTGGTACCTATAGTATAGACTAATGCGTCAAGCGCACAACCAGTAGTCAGACTAACGAATGAGGAAGAGATAGATAAACCAGATAAACCGGAGGGATGCGCATTTAATCTCCAGCCTTTCATCTCCTAAGGTGACGTTTCCGATTCAGATTCAGACAGCGAGATTGTCAATGAAACTGTCTTCGCAGCCGAATCGAGAGATAAGAAAGGGGACCAAGAGAGAGATTGCTAAGCTCACAAGAAGACCGAGAAAGCAATCCGGGGCACGATAAAAGGGACAAGCCTAACCTCTGTCGTTTATATTCAAGAATGTTGCCAGGGCTTGGCCCCGCTTTTTAATGTTGGTACTACACCACAAAATGTGATGAGTGTTTGCATTGCATCCTATTAGTATCTCGTTTTCTGTCTGATTTGCCTTCCTCACCAGCTGATGATGGAAGGCATAGAGCTGACATTCCAAGCACATCTACGGAAGCTGGAAAGAGAATCGGATCTAACATAGCTAAAAAAAAAGAAAAAGATCTCCCTGCTTTTAAGAACTCTGGTAAGACCAAGTCAACCCTCCCTCTAAAAAGTGTCCTGCGGAGGGTGGCAAAGTCGAAACAAGAAGGGAGGAAACGCGCACGGCCCCTGAGTCTTCATGGAGGACTGTGTCTTCCAAAAGGACGCGGAGGATGGTCGCTAAAAAGGTAAGGAACCGCTCTCCCACGCTAGAGTGGCTAGGAAGCACAAGAAGGATGAAGGATGAATTGACGTATGCAGCCATCGATACCAGATCATCGGTCCCAAATAGGTGATCTGGCTAACGAGAGGATTTTCGAACATGTGTGGAACTCTGAAGAGGGCCCACTCATACAAATAATGAGATGCAAGTATAGGGGAGATCATCTTTACGCTCTGCTTTGCATCACACAGTGGGATATAATCTAAAAAAAAATGCAAAAAAATATGCCATTTGAGAACGGATACAGATTACGTTTTGAAATTTGAAATGGTTAGAGCTGAGGTTAGAGCTGGGTCTTCCAAAAGGACGCGGAGGATGGTCGTTGAAAAGGTAAGTAACCGCCCTCCTACGCCAGAGTGGCTAGGATATCGGATGGGGGCGTACCCTCCCCAAAACCCCAAAAACACCACTCCAAATCAAAAGTTGGCCGATAGGTACAAAATGGGCTAGAAAACGTATATCGTATTAAAATTTTCGGTCCAAGTACCCAGCGGGCCGCTCCAACCTCAAAATTCATCTAAACAGATATATTCGACGTTCATGCCAATATGGAACTGAAATAAAAAGTATTTGGGAGTCCAAGTAATGGAAGGTCGCTCCACCCCCAAATGGGCGCATTAGCCGACCACAGTTATATGGGACTCAAATGAAAGGGATTTGGGAGCAGATTTTCTCCTAAAAATACGTTGAATAGGTTCATAGACCCGTCATGACAATATGGGACTCAAATGAAAGGTATTTAAGAGTAGTCACCCGGACCTGATGGAATATTTCCGGCGTTACTACAGAAAGAGGCAGACTATCTGGGGCCTCGCCTGCCAAAATTTTCACAGCGCGCCTAGGACTTTCATATACTCCGAAAACTGGGCAGGGGGCAAGGGTGGTGTGTATACCCAAGCCCGGCAGGGAAAGTTATGCGACACCAAAGGCCTACAGACCCATAAGCCTTACGTCCTTTCTACTCAAAACCATGGAACGTATTGTGGGCACCATGATAAAGAGTTCGACATCCAGTGGACTGCTCAAATATAAACAGCATGCCTATGTCAAGGGTGGGTCGGTGGAGACTGCCCTGCACGGGGTTGTGCATAAAATAGAAGAATCCTTCGATGACAAGACGTACACACTGGCGGTATGCATTGACATCGAGGGGGGGCTTTACAATTTGCGGACCGACACACTAATCCAATCCTTAGACCAGTACCGGGTAGACCCGGTCCTTAGAGACTCCATAAACCATACGCTTAGAAACAGGTGGATAAATTGTGTGTCCCATGGCATAAATATAATGGAGAAAGTGGCTCAGGGCACACCACAGGGGGGCATTTTATCGCCTCTCCTATAGGTGACCACCATAAATGACCTATTACGGCTGCTGACTGAGGAGGGATTTGAACCCGTCTGCTACGCGGACGATGTTATAATACTTCTAAGAAGTAAGGATCCGAACGAGCTATGCAGAAGGGCTGAAAGGGTCCGGCATATGGCATATCACTGGGCTAGACCCAGAGGTCTTAATGTTAAGCCAGAGAAGACTGAAATATGCCTGTTCACGAGGAAGACGAAGGTGGGCCAATTTAACGCACCACGTTTCCTCAATAAGACGATTTCGATATCTGACAAGGTCAAACACTTAGGTGTGATCTTGACAGGAAACTGAATTGGAAGTGTCACATTCAGCAGCGTACTGAGAAGGCTCACAGATGTTGGGCAGTATGTAGACGGGACGTAGGCTCGAAATGGCGCCTGAATCCTAGGATAGACCACTGGGTCTACAGGAGCGTGATGAGACCGATACTTACTTACGCCTCAGTTGTTTGGACTGCAATGGGGAAATTGTGTAACGTATGGATCATACAACGGGTTCAGAGAACATGTTGTCTTGGCATAAGCGGAGCGATGAGGACCACGCCCACAAGGGCACTGAAGACTATTCTAGATATCCGACCCATTGACATACATATTAAGTGTGAGGCAGCGACTGCGGCTATAAGACTAAAGGCGATGGGAGAATGGATTGAGGATGGGAGCAACTCATACAATCGCGATATAATCGAGGCGACGATAGGAAACCTGGAAAGAAGGAAAGAGATTTCCAATCGGATACCTGAGATGATCCTTGATGTCGAGTGCGAGGCACTGCTGCCAGTGGCACAGTCTTGGATTGACGGAACCCTAGAATTGCCATCTGGAAGATCATGTTACATGGCTGGAACAAACCTAGAGGACAGAGTGGGCCTGGGGGTTTACATTGAGAACCCAGGCACTGAGATCTGTTTTAGACTGCCTGACTATAATACGGTCTTGCAGGCGGAGATCCGGGCGATCACGGAATGCGTGAGGCGATGTGGTGCTGACGCAAGGACGTCGAGTGTGAACATCTTTACGGACAGTAAAATTGCCATAAGGACATTAACAACCAGGACGGTAAGATCACGAACTGACCATCATTTCCGACTATGGAAATGTGGAGCTCAAATCAACGGAATTTAGAAGTAAAGAACGAATATGATATCAGGGCAATGTGCCGGTGGGCAACCCACCCCCAAAACACCCTCCAAACTCTTACAGTCATCGTAAACAAATTATGGTTTCTATTGTTGGGGTTGAGTGCCTAGGGGGCCACCCAAAACCCCAGAAAATGAATATATAGACCAATTACGACCACACACAGCTCAAACCATAGGTGTTTGGGAGAAAAAAAATGAATTTGATATTCAATTGAAGAGCCATGTGTTTGGTGGCCACCCTACTTCAAAATACCTTCTTAATCGCGGACGTATTAACCGACCATTGCAATATGCGACTTATATAAAAGCTATTTTGAATTGATATTCATTTTTAGGAGAAAGACCCTGGGATTCACTCCACTCTCAAACAGAACTTATTTACGGATCATGCCAATATGGGGCTCATATAAAATGTATTTGAAAGTAGAGCCCGAAGCTTATATTTACTTTAAGGGCCAAATGGCTGGGGTGGCCAACCCATCCCCGAATTACTCAAAAGACTCAAAGGCATTTGGGAGTAGAGTAAAATTTTGCCCTTGAACCGAGCAGCGGCAAAGTTCCCACGCACAAATCAGTAACATTTTTTTATAACCAAGTCCGAACGGCGTGCCGCAGTATGACACTTCATTGGGAAGAACTTACAAGACCATGAATGGCTTGGTACCTTGCAAATTTTGCCGGCATTAAGAGGGGAAACCCACCGGTTTAAATTTTTGTTAATGTTCGCGCCATTATTCGAACGCAGGTGTTCAGCGTCATAGGCAAACATGGGCTACAGTGGATGAATTCGATATCCACATTCAGGACGAAGTGTCCCCAACCTCAAAAAACATAAGAAAGTTAAACAATGCGCTACGGAGCGGGCCCGGTTCGGCTAGTGTTCTATATTAAGCAAGTAAGAGCGTGCCAAGTTCGGCCGGGCCGAATCTTATACACCCTCCACCATGGAACGCATATGTCGAGTTCTATGCGCAGTTCCTCTTTTAAGGCAAACAAAGAATATTGAGTCAGAACTGTTATGCAATTGGAGCTATATCAAGTTATGGACTATAATACACTGGCGGTATGCATGGACATCGAGGGGGCTTTTAACAATGTGCGGACCGACACACTAATCCAATCCTTAGACCAGTACCGGGTAGACCCGGTCCTTAGAGACTCCATAAACCATACGCTTAGGAACAGGTGGATAAATTGTGTGTTCCATGGCATAAATATAAGGGAGAAAGTGGCACAGGGCACACCACAGGGGAGAATTTTATCGCCTCTCATATAGGTGGTATATAGATTCGGACCATAAATGAATGCTAGATATTGTATAAGTCATTGTGTAATATTTCAGTTCATTCGGATAAGAATTGCTCCTTGTAGGGGCTCAAGAGCGAAATCGGGAGATCGGTTCATATGGGAGCTGTATCAAGCTATTGATCGATTCAGACCACATTAGACACGTATGTTGAAGGTCATGAGAGAAGCCGTTGTACAAAATTTCTGCCAAATCGGATGAGAATTGCGCCATCTAGAGGCTCAAAAAGTCAAGACCCCAGATCGGTTTATATGGCAGCTATATCAGGATATTTACCGATTTGCGCCATACTTAGCACAGTTATTGGAAGTCATAACAAAACACCTTAAACAAAATTTCAGTCAAATCGGATGAGAATCGCGCCCTCTAGAGGCTCAAGAAGTCAAGTCCCAAGATCGGTTTATATGGCAGCCATACTAAAACATGGACCGATTTGGCCCATTTACAATCCCAACCGACCTACACTAATAAACACTAACAGACAGACGGACGGACGGACAGACTGACGGACGGACAGACTGACGGACAGATGGACGGACGGACGGACGGACTGACGGACATGGCTAAATGCTTTATGGGGTCTCAGACGCATATTTCGCGGTGATACATACAGAATGACGAAATCAGTAAACCCCCATCCTATGATGGAGGATATAAAAATGTCTGTAAAATCAAATATGCTGGGAATTTTGTTTTCCTTCTCGTTTCTGATTCACTGTGCATGGACCATCCATCTTAACCCTCTTAAATTCTTAGCTTTATAAATATTTGCACAAGAGTAAATTCTTAAAGGCAATTCAAAGCGTATTAAAGTCATATGGAGAGTGTATTGGTTGCGTGTGGTAGTAAAATATCAAGACATATTACACATTGGCAGACATAAACACTCGTTTTAGTGTACACACAGAATATTTACATACATTGTTATGTGTACCCAATATAAATTTCTAGATGCAAACAACAACACACACACATGCATCTTTGGGTACATCAATCAAAGCCACAAAATTCCACCTTCAATATGCTCACAGACCTACTGAACTTCTGTTTCCCCTGGCATGGCATAATCCTCCTCCAACTAAGGGCTCATTTGCACCTGAGCAAATAAAAATTGAACAAAAGCTTAAAAGTGTTTTCAGATAAACAAACGCAATAAACAAAAAATCGACAGAAATCGAATTGAGGTGCGCTGCAAACACCAAATAAACCAACAAAACATTGCCTCCCCCACAGTTTTCAAAGGTAGATCCTCTAAAGGCCTCAACTGGAATAAACGAAAAATGCTGTGAATACAAATTTGGAATGCGAGTAAGGCCATCAAAGGCAACAGCACCAAATTGGAAAATTTGCAATGAAAAGCCCTTATACACACACACACACACAGACAGAGAAAAAACTCGCTGCGATGTTAATACAATGACAGCGGCTCAAGAGAAAAATGCCGGCTGCCAACAAAATGAAGGGCAAAATGAACATTACACTGCCTTGGCACATAACAAATAGGTGTCATTATTGCGAACAGCTTTTTCGTTTTGTTTTTGAAAAAGGATTTCATGGGTTTTAAAGCAGATTGCCATAGAGACACAGCCACACTCACATTTACGAATACCCCAAAACGTGCAGACAACCAAACAGCCATCAACGCTTTAATAATGTCCATGCCCTTGCTTGTTACCAGTTACTCTGGTTTCCCTCGTTGAGCGACACACATTTTGAGCGACATGCTCTTGCATCCGGTTTCGTTTAACTTCCGTCTCCTTCGTACAGAGCAGTGTTCTGTTGTCAGATGTAGGCAATATCAACAGGAACAAAATGACTGTTTCAAACCAAATGGGCAAACTTATATAGGTTAGCATTTATGTATACAATAGGGTGTATCCATGCAGATAGTTTTATACTAGAAGAAATTAATTTAAAGAAAACAACCAAATATGTTCAAACTGAATAAATACGGTGGACAAATGAAACCATTATTGCAAATTAGCCAAAATCTGACACACATATATATGGGAGCTAAATCTAAATCTCAACCAATTTTGACCAAACTTTTTAGATAATGTGGTAGGCATCGAGGAAAGAGTTGTGCACAATTTTGGCAATATTGGCCAAGAAGACCCTTCGTTACAATCCGGTGAAAATTGGATAACTTATGCACCCAAATTCGACGCGGGTATTGAGTTGTCTAATAAATATAGTCACTACTGAAATTTGTATTTCAAATTTCAACAAAATCGGCTAATAAATACAGCTTTTATGAGCTTCAGACCCTTAATCGGCACATCGGACTTTATGACAGCTGTATCTAAATATAGCCCGATCTGTACCATATTTGGGTCGGATGTTGGGAGGCTTAAAACTGCGCACTATTCCAAATTTAAGCGAAATCGGATAAAAACGAAAGCTTTTATGGCCTTCAGACCCTTTATCGCGAGATCGGTCTATATGGCAGCAATATCTAAATATAGTCCAATCTGAACCACATTTAGATCAGATGTCGGGAGGCTTAAAATAACCCACCGTCGCAAATTTCAGCGAAATCGGGTAATAAATAAAGCTTTTATGGTCTTCAGACCCTTTATCGGGAGATCGGTTTATATGGTAGCTATATCTAAATATAGTCCGATCTGAACAACTTTTGGGTCAATTGTCGGGAGGCCTACAACTACCCACTGTTTAAAATTTCAGCAAAATCGGATGAAAAATAAAGTATTTATGGGCATTAAACCCTTTATCGGAAAATCGGTCTATATAGCAGCTACATCAAATATCAAACTTAAAACTTAATGTTTGCTAATAAAGCAGACCTATGTTTCCCATTTTCAGCAGACCAAAACTGCTGTTTTAGCAGACATTTATGCTGTTTTGAATAACAAATTTGGTTGAGTAAAGGGCATGTGGAGAAGATGATGAGACGTTAGAGCATTTCCTCCGTTATTGCACGGCTTTAGCGGCTAACAGTCACCGGTACTTAGGTAGGGCCACAATATAAGACATAAACCAACAAACGGTCGGGGTAGTGATTTTGTAAGCAGCACAGAATTCCTGACTTAAATTATCTTTTCCGAGGTTACTTTTTAGTATTTAGAGCGCACACCAAGCCGTTTACTAGCTCAGGTGTATCTCCATAGAGACATGGGACGGATTAATTTCCGCACCCTCTTTTCAACCTAACCTACCGCAATGTTTTTTATTGCCCTGATGGCCAGTTTACTGTCCGTAAAGATATTCACACTCGACGTCCTCGCGTAAGCTCCACACCACCTGACGCATTCCGAGATCGCCCGCAGGACAGTCGAAAACTGATTTCAGTACCTGAGTTTACAATGTACACCCCAAGGCCCACTCTGTCCCCTCCCTTTGTTCCATCTGTGTAGCATAATCTCCCAGATGGCAGGGTTCAGTCCATCCAAGACTGTACCGCAAGTGTCGTCTCAGGTATCCGCTGCGAAACCTCTTCCGCACTGTTTGTTATTGGCCTGATGGCCAGTTTACTGTCCGTAAAGATATTCACACTCGACGTCCTCGCGTAAGCTCCACATCACCTGACGCATTCCAAGATCGCCCGTAGGACAGTGGAAAACTGTTCTCAATACCTGGGTTCCCAATGTACACCCCAAGGCCCACTCTATCCCCTCACTTTGATCCACCTGTGTAGCATAATCTCCCAGATGGCAATACCAGGGTTCAGTCCATCCAAGACTATGCCGCAAGAGTCGGCTCAGTTATCCGATGTGAAACCTCTTTCATTCCTTCCAAGTTTCTTATCGTCGCCTCGACTACACTGCGATGGTATAACCTGTTCGTATCCTCCATTCACTCTCCCCTCGCCTTAAGTCTCATAACTGCAGTGTCTGCCTCACATTATGGGTCGATTATCTACATTAGTCTCCAATGCCTCAACGGGGGTTAGAGGCCGCCGTAGCGCAGAGGTTAGCATGTCCGCCTATGACGCTGAACGCCAGGGTTCGAATCCCGGCGAGAACATTCGAAAAATGTTCAACGTTGGTTTTCCCCCTCCTAATGCTGGCGACATTTGTGAGGTACTTTGCTATGTGAAGATTTCTCTCCAAAAGAGTAGTTGCACTGCGGCACGCAGTTGGGACTCGGCTATAAAAAGAAGGGCCTTTATTATTGACATAAACTTTGAACCGGACAGCACTCATTGATATGTGAGAAGTTTATCCCTGTTCCCTAATGGAATGTTCATGGGAAAATTTGCATCTGCATTTGCCTAAGTGGGCGTAATCCTTATCGCCCCGTCTATGCCAAGACAACATGTCATCTGATCCTGTTGTATTGTCCTTACGTTGCACTTTTTCTCCATCGCAGTCCACCAAACTACAGAGGCGTAAGTAAGTATTGGTCTAATCCCGCTCCTGTAGAACCAGTGGACTATCGTCGCATTCAGGCTCAATTTCGCGCCTACGGCCCGTCTACATTGACTTCACTTTCAGGCCAATTACATTTTGGAATCACCCTAATACACATTACGGCTAATGATTTTTATGCCCCTATATGTTGATGCGAAGCCAACACATTTTCTGTCCCAAATATTTTTTCCATCCTATGCCCAGATCACTTGTTCCATTAACTAGATGGGAGACAAACACAGCGCACACACACTCACGCTCATCAGGCAACTAATATCCATGCTAATACGTCATATGCACAGAGACGCATCTGTGTTGTAAGCTAGCTTTTCTGTCTAAAGAAATATCGCATGCATGAGACCATAAACCAGCCAGCAAGACAAGGCAAGGCAAAGCAGTGGTAATAACAGTAACCCAAAAAGGAAGCAAATGATAAATTTGTAGACTCGTAGCTGTGAAATGAAGTCTGGGTGATTTGTTGCTTGAAATCTGGATGAGTTTTGGTGTTTATTGGCCTGATTATGTTGTCGGTCACATGTGTAAAGTGTTGTGCTACAGAGTATGAATCATCCACAGGGTAATTTTTAGCGATGAGATGATGTTTGTGGTGGAATTTGAAATTTGAAATTTTACACAAATACCCTAGTAGAGAAAAAAACCTAATTTTTCCATGGACATAACATTCCCTGATCATCGTTATATGAGTTTCAGCCTTGGAGAAGATACTGCAGTAGTGGTCCCTCGGCTAAACAGAAAAAAAAGGCAAATTGGGATACATCTCGGCACAAATTCTGCACGTCTATCCTTTGTAGACCAGAAAAGGAAGTGGAACCTACGGAGGATATAGACATAGTGGTCGAGCGGATCACGAAGGCCCTGAATGACTCGCTTGTGTCAGCATGTCCTAGCACCAAGCCAAGGGGCAAACAGCGACCGCCATGGTGCACCAACCAAAGCTAATTGGGCTAAGGAAAGACTGACTTCAACAGAGCAAAAGCCACAAGAGCATCACACGATTGGGACATCGATGAGACTGAGCTAAGAAAATATGAGGGCGAGCTGAGAAAGGCTCAGCACAAATCCTGGGTAGAATTCTGCAGCTCTGTGGAGGATACATCTGAGGCCTCTAGGCTAAAGAGATTCTGTCCTCGAGACCTATTACGGTGAGGCATATCCAGAAGTCAAAAAATTTATGAACAATGTCCAATGAGGAAACACTAGAACCACTAATTGATACACATTTCCCGGGAAATTCTCCAACGGACAACGAGGCGCCAGAAGAGGTTGTCACTGGTATGCATTCATTGGAGGCCATTAGGCAAATTGTGTCTTATAGACCAGAGAAGAAAGTGGAAACTACGGAGGATATAGACATAATAATCAAGCGGATCACGAAGGCCCTGAATGACCCGCTTGTGTCAGCATGCTCTAGTGCCAAGCCAAGGACAAACAGCGACCGCCATGGTGGACCCCAGAGCTGGTTGGTCTATGTAAAGACTACAGAAAACTCTTCAACAGAGCAAAAGCCACAAGATCACCACACGATTGCGACATCTATGAGACTGAGCTAAGAAAATTTGAGGGCGAGCTGAGAAAGGCTCAGAACAAATCCAGGGTAGAATTCTGCAGCTCCGTGGAGGATGTATCTGAGGCCTCAAGGCTAAGGAAGATTCTGTCTTCGAAACCTATTACGGTGGAGTATATTCAGAAGTCAGAGAATGTATGGACAATGTGTAGTGAGGAAGCACTAGAACTACTCGTTGATACACATTTCCCGGGAAATTCTCTAACGGACAACGTGGCGCCAGAAGAGGTTGACTGGTATGTATTCGTCGGAGGCTATTAGGGAAATTTTGTCTGAGCCGAAAATCCTTTGGGCGATAAGAAGTTTGGACTCCTTTAAGTCGCCAGGCCCTAATGATGTATCACCGATTGAATTATAAGCTGTGTCTGATAAACTGGTTTCCAGGCTTAGGGAGATATACTCTGCTTGTATCAGAATGTCATATATACCTGTGGGATGGAGGGACCCGAAGGTCATTTTCATTCCGAAAGCAGGAAAACCCTACCACACGAAGGCGAAAGTTGGAAGAGTGCCATTGGCAAAAGTTGGGAGTTTAGATCGCGCGCCATGAACTGGGTATATACTGCAGTTGTCAGGCCTATGATGCTATATGGTGTTATGGTCTGGTGGACGGCGCTTCAAAAGTTCACCTACTGCTCAATCACAGCTGCACTAAGGACGGCACCAACTGATGCACTAAGTTCAATGCTACATCTTATGCCGCCTCTGGAAATTGTGGCTACCCAATCGCATCGATCACTGCCGCGAGGTTAAGGGAGCTTTCTCATGGGTCATGTGGCGGCTACGGACTCTATTTTCAATACAATATCCGATGTTCCTGTCAGTGTAGATTACACCCTACCTGAGGCACTTTTTGATAAAAAGTATTGTATCACTATTCCTGATAGAACCGATTGGAACTACGATATTCCTGGTAACAGAAGCTACAAAGACTTCTATACGGATGTTTCGAAACTAGAGGACCAGGTGGTATTTGGGCTAAAACTGGTCATATCGAAAAGGTTACCCGACCACGGCAGTGTGTATCAAGCGGAGATCCTTGCAACTAAGGAAGTGGGAGAATGGCTAAGATAGACGTCTGGCATAAACATCATCTCAGACAGCCAGGCAGCCATTAAATCCCTGAGACAGCCCAGGGAATTGTAAAGCAAATGAGGTTGCGAGACTAGGAACTACTCTACACATTCCAGGGATACTGAAATCTGTGGGTATGCCTCTAGCGACAACGAATGATAGATGGTCACAAAGAGGGGGCTGTGAGCATTCCAAAACTGTGTGGCCTAATCTAGACTTGAAGAGGTCTACCACTTACCACTGTGCTGACATTGGTTAGAACAGACGTCTCAATCATTGTGTCCATCATGAGAGGTCACTGTCTAATCGGAAAACATGCTGACAGACTGAAGGTTGCCAGCAACGACATTTGAAGAAGCTGTGAGGACATCGAAGAAGAAGAGACCATAGAACAACTTCTGTGTGTGTGTCCCGCACTAGCAGTCTGAAGGAGTTCCACTTTGGGTTCAAATTTCTTTGAGAACCTATCTGATTTAGCGGATGTGAACATTCGCTAGTTATTGGGCTGTTTAAAGCGATTTGGATGGTTCAACGGTAGGAACTACAATAGAAGGCATCCTCCTTCTTGCATTCCTGTGGTATCACAGTGGACGAAAACGTCTTAGTGAGTTTTATGGCAGACTGCCACTTAAACCTAACCTAACCTAACCATTAAAGAAACAGTGGGGATACTGTCAAAAACCTCACTCAAGAGGGAAAACCGATTACTATATTTTCCCTATGATTTTTGGTCGTTCTCTAACCGCTTCGGTCTTTAACGATTTCCTTTCATTTTTGAACACCAGGTGTCTTCCTGCTTATTTAAATGTTTACTGAATTAAATTCGCAATAACCACATGTCACAACTTCCATCTCCTTTTAATATTTTGCTGCTCGGTATCCTTATCTACCCCACCCCACCATATAGGTGCATAATGACCCATATTTAAACAGCTTTAAATAAGATTTAATTCGATTACATAAAGCCAAACTGTTTTCGAATTATTCGCATTATTCCCACTTCACATTTTTGTCTAAGCGCAAATCTTAATCGAACTTATTTTTCCTCTCACTTCTTCATCCCAATAGGGGAAAAGCAACATTGGCTGCTTGAATTGAAAAGAGCTTCAGAGGCAATATCATTTTAATACACTCCGGAGAATTGGCCCAAAGAAAATTCAATTAAGTTAACAACAGCTTAAGTATGAACATTTTTCTATTGGCTTTGGTTAAATCTCAATTGGCTGCTAATGCTTTGATGCCAAAACGAGACGCTAATAAACCCACTGTTAAGTGTCCAATGTGTATAATTTTCGAAGCACAAGGAACCAAATAAAACCAAAACAGAAAAAAAACGCAGCAGTAGTAGTAGTAGTAACAGCACGAGCAGAGAAAAGGAAAAACTATGAACGTGTTTGTGTGTTGTTTGCATTTTAAGTAACACACATACACAGACAAATCCCTTAATGTGACTGAAAGATAAGGTGTGTGAGAGTAGCTGTTATTTTTTGTGCAATGAAGTCTATTCCCCAAAGTGGTAAATGGTGTAAAGAAGTTTCTATGAATGCTTCAGGAAAAATAATATGCGGGAAAAGTTCATAAAGTACAAAAATAGTAAACCTGACTGGCCACAACTCTTGGCATCACACAAAATGATTTTCGGCATTAAAAGCTAAAAAAAAGCTGTAATTAAAGTTGTTGTATTGCTAAAAAAACAAGACTTTACAATTAGTTCTCATCTACATTTGGGTTCGGCCAGGGCGAATCTTGGGAACCCACCACCATGGGAGCTATATCTTCTTATAGACCGAATTGGACCATACTTGGCGCAGTTGTTGAGAGTCATAACAGAACACTACATGCAAAATTTCAGCCAAATTGGATAAAAATCGCGGCTTGTTAAGGCTCAAAAATTCAAATCGGGAGATCGGTTTACATGGGAGCTGTATCATGTCCTTGACCGATTTGAACCGTACTTGACACAGTTGTAGGGGGTCAGAACAGAACATGTACAAAATTTCAGCCAAATCGGATGAAAATTGCCGCTTCCAGTGACTCAGGAAATCAAATCTGGAGTTCGGTTTATATAGGATCTATACCAGGTTTTTGACCAATTTCGACCGTACTTAACATAGTTGTTGGAAGTCATAACAGAACACTATGTACAAAATTTCAGCCAAATCGGACGAAAAATGTCGTTTCCATGGGCCTTAGAAGTCAAATCGGGAGATCGGTTTATATGGGAGCTATATCCAAATCTGAACCGATATGGTCAATTCGCAATCCCCAAAGAACTACATCAACATAAAGTATCGGTGCAAAAATTCAATTGGCTAGCTCAACGCGTTCAGACGCTATCATGATTTCGACAGACGGACGGACGGACATGGCTAGTTCGATTCAAGATTTCGAGACGATCAAGAATATATATAATTTATGGGGTCCTAGATCATTATTTCGAGGTGTTACAAACGGACTGACTAGATTGGTATACCCCCATCCCATGGTAGTGGGTATAAAAAAAGTAAAAGCGCTCCCATGGATTTCTCTATTAACTGAGTTTTTATTTGAATTATTTTGGTCTCAAGTCATATGGGGATATCGGTACATCGGGGGCCTACATCACCATATTGACCGATTTGGGGAAAACCTGGCACTGATGTTGTAAGTTATGAGATAGGTTTTTGGGCAACATTTCAACCAAATCAGGGGAAAATTAAGGCTTCTAAGGGCTGAAGAAGTCAAATCCGGGGATCGGTCTATATGGGGGCTTTATCTGTTTATGGACCGATTTGGATCATACTTGCCATGGATGGTGAAGTCGTAACTCAAGTCTTTGTTCCAAATTTTAGCCAAATCGGATGAAAATTTAAAATTTCATGAAATTTTCAGAGATGGGAGAGTTTGGGCCTCCGGTGAAAATAGAGTTGTATGTCTGAAGGGGGAGCGGACCCTCCCCCATACCCCAATTTTCAAAAACGCCAGATCTCGGAGATGCGTGCACCGATTTAAGCGAAATTTTGTATGCCACCTTATGGTAACCCAAAACCACGAAATTGGTAAAAAATTTGGGGTCAAATTACCTGAGGGGACGCCCCATCCCAAAACCCACCCGAACGGACATGTTTACCGATTGGTATAATATGGGTATCAAATGAAAGGTATTCAAGAGTAGAGTACGAATTTGGTATACAAATTTCACTCTTAAGTTTCGGGGGGCTCCCCCACCCCCAAAAAAGCCCCAAGAGAACACTTTCACCGCTTTGGGTAATATGGGTATCAAATGAAAGGTATTTAAAAGTGGAATACAAATCTGACACAAACATTTATTTTTTGGTGTCTGAGGGCCCGCGCCACCCGCCAAAACCCTCCAGCAGGACAAATTTATCGATTGGGAAAATATGGATATAGGTAGAGTTCAATGATGATATAAAAATTGATGCCTTGGTGTCTGAGGCGCCTCCCCAACCTCCAAAACCCCTCAACAGAATATGTTTGCCGATGGGTATCAAACGAAAAATATTTCGAAGCTGAGTACACATCTACTATAAAAATTTGGTCCAAGGTGTCTACGGGGCCTCGCCAACCTCAAAAACCCTCAAAACGGGCATAAATTCCCAACGTCACAAAATGGGTATCGAATGAAAGATATTTGGGAGTTGACTACGAATTTGGTATGCACAATTAGGACAGGTTCTGGGACTGGCTCACCCACCCAATACCCTTCAATATCGGGCTAATATGTCAATTATAAGAAAGATCTATGACAGAATATTTCGAATCTAATGTTGGTATAACAATTCAAGTATCTTTATCACGTCCTACCGTTCCGCAGGACAGTAGATCGTGACAATAAATTGCCGTTTGTTTTTCAGCGCCGCGGGGACCGACCCTCTCCTCGCAATAAATGCAACTGTCATGTACGATGACGGAGAATATATTGTACTCGAATGAAAGGACGAGTCATGGGGCAATCTCCCTCCCCCTATCCTACCTAAAAAAAAAGGAATTAAAAATAATACATGAATAATATGAAAAAATAAATTAATGCCGATCAGGATAGAATAGGACAGTAATAAAAGGTTTTTGGTAGTAGAGGTCACTTTTAACCCTCAAATTGGGATGGACACGGGAAGACCTTTCAAATATGATTTTGAATGTAGATAACCAATACAAAAAACGTAATTAATGTGAATCTGATCGAGACCCGTAGCCCTGAATATCTTGATAGCCTCCTTCAAAATGCTTGACATTATGGGACTCAAACAAAATCGTGCTCTAGCACGATGCTGATATTGACTCAGGTTCCGCCTCTAAACTCTCTTCAAACCGGTCATGATTGCCTACTATGGCAATAATAGGTATTTGATAGTAGAAAACAAATCTGATATCCAATTTTAAGGCCAAAGGTGTGGAGGTAGTGTCATCACATAAACTCCCCCCATACCCCTCAAACTGAATTTGTGTATTAAGGGGCTCAAATCTGTATCTGTTTCTGGCCAAGTGTTTCAGGGACGCCTCACTTTATAAACTCCCCCTAAACCACACATATATATCGACTATAGCGAAATGTAGCTCTAATGTGCTTTGCGGGAGTGGAATATGAATCTGATATCAACTTTAGGGGCAAAGAGTTTGGCTACTCCAATCCACCACCAAATCCAAGAGAATCAAGTAGATCTAACAATCTAAACTTTAATGGGGGGGCCCTCCCCTTACCCTATTTCCAAAAACGCCAGATCTCGGAGATGGGTGCGATACCTGGGGGGCCGCCCCACCTCCAAAGCCACCAGCCAAATGAATTAGAAACAATTAATGACAATATGGGACGCAAATGAAACGTATTTTTGAGATCAGAGCACGAATCTGATATATGGGGATCCGCGTCACTTTCAAAAACACCCCCATATCGGACATATTTACCAACCATAGCAATATAAGGCTCCAATGGCAGGTATTTGGGAGAAGAGCACCAATATAATATCCACATTGGCGCAAAATGTCTGAAAGGCCGTACTAGCAACCCAAACAAGACTTATTTCCTTACGTGACCGGGCTCAGATAAAATAAGAGAGTGAAAGAAGGCGCAGCGGAGCGGGCCCTGTCCAGCTAGAACATACATATATATCGCCGGATTTTCACTTCTAGAGCTTTCGCAAGGGCATTTTTCAAACGAACTTCGGGTCGGAAAAGAAGATTTCGATGTATTGCAAACGGAGTGACAAAATCAACATACCCCCATCCTTCGCTGGTGGATATGAAAAAAAACCTTTGAATGCATGCTTAAAACATATGGGTCTCAGGTTTGATACACAAATAGAAAATTTAAAATGTTAAGATATTCTAATGGATAAGGTGCTCATCCTAAGTTCAGTTCTATGCAAAACCTCAGAGAGACGGCCAAAAAAAAAATTCAGGTCACGTTGAAAAAATTCCATAAGCACTTGCACATTTTAGTTTAACATTTGTTTTTGACCCGTCTAACAAAAAGGCGCAGTTTATTTGCTTTCTGCTTGGTAATGCGTTATATTATGTATGTATAGGACAGAAAAAATGTTGCTTGTCAGGGTGACGATGTTGCCAGATGCGGCAAATGTAAACTATTCATGTGGTTGTGTACTTCGCTAAGTAACACCCAGTACGGACGCGGCAATTGAAAGGAGGCCCTTATCATTGAGCTTAATCTTGAATCGGACTTTGCTCGGTGGAGAAGTATTCCAGGGCTTCCGGCGCCTCAAGATTTCAAATCGGGAAATGGCTTTATATGGCATCTATATCGGATACACTGATAGAAAAATGTCGGTACTTTACCAATACCGCCTAGTATTATTTTTTTCGCATCATTTGTAAAGATTTTTAATACCATTTGGTATTAATTTAATACCAGGCAAAGGAGACTAGTAAGAATTGAGGGCGTTACATTTGTATTCTTGTCATCTCGCCAGAAATATTGTTGTGCATTGTACTTTCAATATCGACGCTATATAAAATATTTGGTAAATAAATAAACAAAATGTTTTAATAAAATTTGAGTGCGTAAAGGCCTGTTCAAATACTCGCAAGCAGTGAAAATGAAAATAGTACAAATCTGAGGACATTCTGACTGACACCGAAGAACTTCAGTGGGGTACAACACGCATACCTTAAAGGCAGGTCGGTGTACCTTCACGAGGTGGTACAGGAGATCAAGACGTCTCTCCGACAGAGGGATTACACTTTTGCGCCCTTCTTGGATATTGAGGGGGCTTTCAGTAATGTGGAGATTGGGGCGATAGTCGCCGCACTGGACCGCACGGGGATTCACTCCTTAATCTCCCAATGGACAAATAATATGCTTTATGCCAGGATTATTAATGCAAACTTGGGAGATTGTGTGGTCAGAAGGCGGGTGACCAGAGGAACGCCCCAAGGAGGGGTGTTCTCACCGATTCTATGGAACCTCGTGATTAACGAAATCCTGATGGATATCGGTGGGGACGGCACCAGGATTATCGCTTATGCGGGCGACGTCGTGCTGCTGGTCCGAGGCAAGTTTCTGTCGACGATCAGCGAGATCATGGAAGGGTCACTGAGGAGGTTGTCGCGTTGGGCTACCAGAAATGGAGGACCAACCCCGGGAAGACGGAGCTGGTGCTCTTTACGCGTAGATATAAGATACTGGAGTTCAAACTCCCGTCCTTGGACGGGGTCACCTTGCGGCTGTCGAAGGAGGCCAAGTAGCTAGGCATAATCCTCGATTCGAAACTGTCCTGGAAGAGGAACACCGAAGAAAAAAGCCGTAAGGCACTGTGCGCTTTTTACTCCTGCAGGAGAATGTTCGATAGGAACTGGGCGTGATTCCCAAGAGGTTTTATTGGATGTATACGGCCATCGTGAGACCAGTACTGGTCTATGGACCACTCGTATGGTGGGACGCCGTAGGGAAGAGGACGCGTGCGAAGGAGTTCGAGAAGGTCCAGAGAATAACCTGCGTCGGGATCACTGGGGCGCTGAGATCCGCATCGCAGGCAGGCCTAGAGGAGATGCTGGTTATGCAGCCCATTGGGGCCTATATTTGGAACTGCGCCGCCAGGGTCGCGATTAGGCTGAGAGAGCTCGGCATGCTGAAGGAGGATAGTTAAGGCCACAATTCGATTCTGGGTGTTATGTATACGGAGGGTAGACTGAGGCGGATCTCATAAGTGCCGACTGGAATGAGGGCACTCGCGATTCGTTTTCCTGAGAGGGACGAATCGAGGGCGGATGGTGTACTTGAGGAGGATGAGACCTCAATCTATACAGATGGCTCCAAGATGGAGTCAGGGACTGGATTGGGAGTCTGCTCTGATGCACTCAATATCAGTATGTCTCTGAGACTGCCGGACGGTCTTTCAGATAGAAGTCTGGTAAGGAGCTTACCGCCCTCGAATCCTAGAATTTATGTGGACAGTATGCAGGCCATCGTAGCACAGAGGTTAGCATGTCCACCTATGACGCTGAACGCCCCCAGGTCGAATCCTGGCGAGACCATCAGAAAAAGTTTTCAGCGTTGGTTTTCCCCTCCTAATGCTGGCAACATGTGTGAGGTACTATGCCATGTAAAACTTCTCTCCAAAGAGGCTGCGACACGCCATTCGGACTCGGCTATGAAAAGGAAGCCCCTTATCATTGAGCTTAAAACTTGAATCGGACTGCACTCATTGATATGTGAAGGGTTTGCCCCTGTTCCTTAGTGGAATGATCATGGGCAAAATTTAAAGTATGGCGGCGCTCAAGGCCTTAGGGTCGAGGATGCTGAAGTCGAGATGCGTGGCGGACTGTTTGGAATCCCTGGATAGGCTCCGGGTCCACGATGTGACGCTGATATGGGTTCTTGGGCATGAGGGGATTCTAGGGAATGAGAGGGCGGACGAGTGCGCCAGGAGGGGTTCGGGCGGATCAGTCATCGGGCTTTTCTACGTGCCATTTGTCGAGCTTCTGAACACAGTAGAGGGCGGTGTCGGTGGCGAGGTGGGACGCGGTGAATGGTTGCCGGACTGCGAGGGCAATATGCCCGGTCATCGAACGGAGGAGGACGACAGAATTACTGGCGTTCGATAAGAGGTCGATGAGTACTTTGACAGGGCTCATAACCGGACACTGTCCCATTGTCCGCAAGGGGATACCGCACAATAACTTCTGTAGGAGTAGCCTCGATGAGGATGAGACAATTGAGTACTTGCTTTCCTTTCTGGGGAGCCGTTTTTTTCTGTGAGCTAGGTGAACATGCGAACGCACCTCTGGTATCCCTCCTGAAATTTGTTGAGGGAACAGGTTGGTTCTGATGGAGGGTGACACAGGTTCCGGTTTAGGTAGATCCGTGCTTACGTAGCAAAGGCCGTTCTTCACCTCCTGCTCGGGTTTTCTCCACTCCTCCTGTCTTTTGTCTGTTTCTTTTTATTCGTATATAACCTCTAGTACGTGGTCTCACATTTTTCCCTTTTTCTTCCCTTTCTCTCTCTAGGGTACAATGGGCCAAACTGGCCTCCGAGTGAACTCACCTTTGGTGGGCAACCCATTCAAACTAACCTAAGGACATTCTACACAAGAACATGTAAGTCTATTGTGTGGAAAACAATGCTGTGTTGGTGTTTTCATATGAAACCTACTTTTGGGAATTAATGAACATGGAATTAATTGCTGAATACAACGAATTGAGGTTGGTCATGGTGTAACACCACATTTTGTAATTATTAACATAAATAATCGAAATAAAATTAAATACATTTTATTTTCAATGTTTTTTTTTTGGTTCATTAGTGAGTGGGATATTCAATAACGATTTGGTACTAAAACCAATAACAGATTGGTATTAAAACCAACGCCAGTTCGGTATTAAGGCAAGCACCAAACGGAACTATAGATGGTTTTGAGGCCACCGCAGCGCAGAGGTTCGCATGTCCGCCTATGACGCTGAACGCCTGGGTTCGAATCCTGGCGAGACCATCAGAAAAAATTTTCAGCAGTAGTTTTCCCCTCCTAATGCTGGCAACATTTGTAAGGTACGATGCCATGTAAAACTTCTCTCCAAAGAGGTGTCGCACTGCGACACGCCGTTCGAAGTCGGCAATAAAGAGGAGGCCCCTTCGCATTGAGCTTAAATTTGAATCGGACTGTACTCGTTGATATGTGAAAATTTTGCCCCCGATCCTTTGTGGAATGTTTATGGGCAAAATTTGCATTATACCAAATGGTATTAATCATTTTGTGTTTCATCCATACCATTCGGTATTGTTTTTGTACCATACGGTGGTACTAACAAGAGCATATTTCGAATCAACTTTTTTCTGGGTATACACACCGATCTGGACCTTACCTGTCATGGTTGCTGGATGTCGTAATAGGAAATGGGAGAAGTATACTGACTGTTCCTGAAAGTAATATGAGGCTTATTTGCGCCTCGTAAAAACATTTCCAATGGACAGGGACAACCTCGTGACTTTATACTGACCATATGCAAATTTTCAACTATATTCCCAATATCAATGAATGCGATACCAGTTTTCCTCCTTTTTACAGTCTAATCCAACGTTGTGGCCGAATGGGCCATTTGTAGAGAAGTTACAATTGTCCTCACAAATGTCGCCAGCATAAGTAAATTGACAACCACGCTGAATGATTTTTTAGTGTCCTCAGAAGAATACAAAATTTGGCATTAAAACGTAGAGCACCTTCCGCAGGTCCGTCACTTTTACTTCTTGTATCACAAATCATTTGAAACCTTACTTCACTGTGGCAACACTCTGACTATGCGATTTTTATGTTTTGTTTTTGCAGACTGATATTGGTGTTAGTCAAGTTATGATGTGTACACAAAAGTCCTTTTTTCACATTTCTCTTTGGATCCCTATGGTTTGCTGAGCAGACCGACCACATATTTTCAGAGTGAGTTTTTTCAGCCGTTAATAAACTTTCATTCACCCATTTGGGGAGCTCGTCTAGGGGTGCTCCATTGTTCATTCTGTTGCTTTTGTAGTTGGTTTTTTAGTTTTTGTTCTTGTTTTTTTTGTTGTTACGAGAAATATTATAAATAATAAAGGCAGTAGTTCTATGAAGCAAAAAAAAAACTCATGTTGTGTTTGTACAGTTGAGATTGAAATAGTTGAGTTTGTGAAGAAGTAGATAAGATTTAAACTTTGTTTTTATTTAATATGGATGTTTTCACACTATAAGTAGATTAATGAAACCGATGGGACAACTTAAAGTTTGATAACTCAAAATTTTTTTATTTCTGTGTGAGACTTAAGTAAGGGTCGGTCGCTTGACCGACAAGCAATTTTACTATAATTCATGAAATGATCATTGTTTCGATATTAATTTCATGGAAAAACACAACTCATAATCTTAAATTTTAGAGATCGGGTGATAACTGAAAAATTAAAGGACCTAAGACCTTAAATTAAGAAATCGGACTATATGGCAGCTATATCTAAATGTTGCATGCTACGCATAAATGTTGCAAGTGATATCAAAACATTATGTGCAAAATATCAGTCAAATTGGATGAGAATTGCGCCCTCTAGAGGCTCAAGAAGTCAAGATCCAAGATTGGTTTATATGGCAGCTATATCAGGTTATAGACCGATTTGAACCATGCTTCGCACAGTTGTTGGAAGTGATATCAAAACACTATGTGCAAAATTTCAGTCAAATCGGATAAGAATTCCGCCTTCTAAAAGCTCAAGAAGTCAAGACCAAAGATCGGTTATATGGCAGCTATACCAGGTTATGGACCGATTTGAATCATACTTAGTACAGTTGTTGGAAGTGATATCAAAACACTATGTGCAAAATTTCAGTCAAATCGGACGAGAATTGCGCCCTCTAGAGGCTCAAGAAGTCAAGACCCAAGATCGGTTTGGACCGTACTTAACTGAGTTGTTAAAAGTCATAAAAGAACACTAAGCGCAAAATTTCCGCCAAATCGAACGAAAATTGCGGATTCTAGGGGCTCAAGAAGTCAAATCGGGAGATCGGTTGATATGGGAGCTATATCTAAATCTGAACCGATATGGCCCATTTGCAATCCCCAACGATCTACATCGATATTAGGTATCTGTGCAAAATTTGAACCGGCTAGCTTAACGCGTTCGACCTCTATCGTGATTTCGGCAGACGGACGGACATGGCTAGATCGATTCAAAAGAACGAGACGATCAAGAATGTATATACTATGTGGGGTCTTGGACAATTATTTCGAGGTGTTACAAACGGAATGACTAGATTAGTGTACCCCATGCTATGGTGGTGGGTATAAAAACGATGGACTGACTATCACCACAAAGGTTACCTTGAAACGTTTTTAGGAACATTATCTCGAATTCAGTACTACTTCTTCCTCATTGAACATAAAATGTTAAAAAGAGAAAAGCCCTTAATTCGAAAATAATTTAAGACGTTTTAGAGATATGGGTCACCAAAGTCCCAAAAGTCGCCACGTAGCCAAAAAATCGAGATTTACAAATCATAGAGGCCTCTGCAGCACGTGTTAACATCTTTTAATTGAGCTTAAATTTTGATAATCTTAAAACCTAACAAAATGAAACAATTTAGGGGGCTGCCGCCAAAAAAAACCGACTTTGATTTTTTTTTTTTTTTGAGAAAAAGCCACCCAAACGCCCGAACGCCCAAACGATTTCGCATAAGAGAGCTTGTTGTCCTATGTGTCCTGTTATGATACCAATAGCTATACTGACCTCCTGCTTACTTCCTTTCAGTAATAGCCTCATCTTCCCACGATCCGGATCGCCACATAGGATTTTAGTCGTCCTAACGACCATTTTGCTATTCTACTTTGTTGAAAGCGCATTCGTCTTCCACGCTCATAACTGGGACTGCGTCGAGCCGAGAGGCTTCGGGTTTACCAAGTTAATTGATGGCAGTCCTCCGGTCTTCACTGCCAAATCGTCTGCTATCTCATTCCCCCTTACTTCGCTATTGTCAAGCATTCAAACAATGCGGTTCGTGCCATTCTCAGAGAAGCCGATGATGTCCTTCTTATACTCCAAAACTGTTTGTGACTTAACCGTCCTGGTTCAGTTATTGTGTCCGTCTTGACAGGCCACTGTCTAATCGGAAAACTTGCTGACAGACTGAAGGTTGCCAGCAACGACTTTTGCAGTCGCTGTGAGGACATAGAAGATGAAGAGACTAAAGAACACCTTCTGTGTGTGTGTCTCGCACTGGCAGTCAGAAGGAGTTCCAATTTAGGTTCTCATATCTTTGAGAATCTGGCTGATTTCACGGATGTGAACATTCGCATTGGATGGTTCAACGGTAGGAACTAGAAGGCATCTTTCTTCCTCCGTTCCTGTGGTATCACAATGGACGAAAACATCTAAGTGAGTCTGATAGTAGATTGCCACTTAAACATAACCTAATCTACCGTCCTGGTTGTTAAAGCCCTGATGGCCAGTTTACTGTCCGCAAACATGATCACACTCGAAGTATTTGCGTTAACACCATATCACCTTATGGATCACGTATTCTGAGATTCATCGGGTCACCGCCTGCAGTCAAAAAATTGATCTCGGTCCCAGAGTTCTCAATTTATGCCTCCGGGCCCACTCTGTTCTCCAGCTTTGATCCATCTGTGTACCATGATCTTCCAGATGGCAATACCAGGGTTCCCCCAACCCAAAACTGTGCCGATGGCAGCAGTGCCTCGCCTCGCCATCAAATGCAAGACATTTAAACGGATTCCAGAAATCTCACTCCAAAGAATTTTGGAAATTTTTTTCGTTAGATTTTTGGGATATAAAAAATTGCCGACTTTTGACGAGGCAATTTTCCCCTCAAAACATGACGGGAAAAATTATTGTAACTGGTTTCAGTCGTCCACTTTATGCCAATCCAAATTTCATTGCGATACCTCTTTCCTAACTCGAACTAGAATTTTCCGAAGGCGGCTCTATTCGTAGGTATTTTTCGTCGTTATTGCGAGTCTGGGCACACGGAGCAGCGGCAAGAGCCGTTGTCTTGCGTTCGAAACCGTTAATACAACTTCTAAAGGAGAGTTGCACTGTATTGGCAATCAGTGTTAAATGCAGCTCTGACTTTATGACCAAATGTCACCGCCGATGTGTCAGTTCCTGCACCCAATAGCTACCACAAGAAAAAAAATGGGTATCTTTACTTAACCCAAAAAAAAAAATTAAAAAATCATGAAAAACCGCCCGTCCCTTCGCAAGCACGGATCTACCTACGCCGGAGCCTGTAGCACCCCCTCGTCGGAACCATCCTGTTCCCTCAACAAACCTCAGGAGAGACTCCAGAGGCACGTTTGCAAGTTCATCCAGATCACAGAAGAAACGGCTCCTCAGAAAGGAGAGCCTACGTCTCTGCAGACCCGGACAGGAACACAAAAGTGCTCAATAGTCTCCTCCTCATCCTTATCGAGACAACTCCTACGGCCTATTGCACAGTGTCCGGTTATGACCCCTGTCGAAGTACTTATCGAACGCCCTCGTCCTCTTCCGGTCGATGACCCGCCGTAGCGCTTTCGCAGTCCACCAACCATCCTCCGAGTCCAATGTCGCCACCAACGCCACTCTGACCATCCCATATACTGTGTTCAGTAGCACGACAAATGACACTTAGACGAGACCGATGACTGGTCCGTCCAGCGCAGACGAACCACTTCTGTCCGCCCTCTCATTTCGTGGAATCCCCTCCTGCCCAGGAACCCATGTCATCGTGGGCCCAGAGCCTACCCAGGGATTCCAAGCAGTCCGCCACGCATCTCGAACTCACCATCCTCGACTCCAAGGCCTTGAGCGCCGCCATAGTGTCCACATAAATTCTGAGTTTCGAGGGCGGTAAGCCCCTTACTGTCGTCGTAGGAAGGCGTTGAGCAAATTTTTGGAAAGATTGGTGAATAAATGCGCTTGCAGTGGCTCAAGGAGTGAAAATCGGGCGATATATATATATGAAAGCTACATCGAAATCTGAACCGATTTCTATGAAATTCGCCAGTAGTGTCGAGAGTCAGGACAAAATCCTTCCTGCTAAATTTCGAGAAAATCGGTTGGCAAATGAGCTCTTAGTTGCAATATTTCTCAAAATCGGACCAACATATAAATGGGAGCTATATCCAAATCAGAACCGATTTCGACCAAACTTTATGGATATTGTGGAAGCCGTCGAGGAATACGTCGTACGAAATTTCGGTAAGATTGGACAGTAAATGCGCTTGATGTGACTCTAGGAGTAAAAATCGGGAATATATATATATATATGAAAGCTACATCGAAATCTGAACCGATTTCTATGAAATTCGTTAGTAATGTCAAGAGTCAGAACAAAATCCTTCTTGCTAAATTTCGAGAGATTCGGTTGACAAATGACCATTTTATTGCATTATTACTGCAAATCCGACGTCCCTGCCCTCTGTACTTCATTAGTGGGTATACTAATTAAATCAATATTTTTCAACATCCCAACAAAAACAAGCCAAAGCCAATCAAATTTGTTAAAATATTTGAGATTTTTCTTCCTCAACCTTTTTTGCCAAGGTAATAAATTCCATGGGTATCACTTATTACTCAGGATCCTAATAAAATAGGATCTCCTTCCGCATATTTCATACACAGTTCTATTCATCCTCTTTTGCTTCAGCAGCAATAATGCGGCTACTGGCCTTTCGGAGTAGCCAATAAATTCAAAGTTCCACCTAAATTATGACTATGCCTTGATTAGGCAAACCTAGAATAATCGCCTTTTCCCTGTGGCCATGAAGATGAAGAAGGAATTCTATATTTTTGCTACTTCCAAGAATGTTTCACCCTACTCTCTTTGGCCCATGATAAAGGGTCGCACTTTCATGCTTGCCATACCCTTCATGGGGGCTAATGATGTTGGTATTGATTGCCCAAATGGGTGATTTGGTCCGTAGTACGTGTTTGGTATTCTCATCATCATTGCAATCAATGAATTTCTTCAAAACGCTACAAAATATTTTTTTTTTTTTGTTTTCACTGCGCAAACACAAAGGCTTTCCCAAACATTCTTATCTCCATTAAATAATGATGGATTTTTCAGCAGGAATTTTGGGACTAGTCCCAATAGCAGCATAGAGCTGCTCGACAAATATCATTTTCCCTCCCTCCCTCTGGAAGGCAAACAAAACTTTTTGGTTAGTCATCAAGTAGTGCAGTGCCATTAAAAACGAAAAACGAATAACAAGAGATAACTTTTCATTTGTGAAATTGTTACTAATTGCTCAACATCATTTCTTAGGCATGGCAAAGTTTTCAGAGAGTGAAAATGGGCCTCTTTTGCCACAACTTCTACTTTGGGGAAATGTGCAATTGTAATGAGAACTTAAAAAGCCATTCACTTACAATTAGATTTTACAAAAATGTTTCCTAATTACTTTTGCTCGAACAGTTGTTGGTACATCGGTAAGGTCGCGAACACGTAAACACTTGACATTGACATGGGCACTAACTATGTGAAATATTAATGTTGAGCCAGTCTTCCCAGAAGAGAATACATTTTGGCATTGTAAACAGAGATCATGTAATTATGAATATTTTGTAAAAATTCGATGTTCATAGATAACCTAGATGTATTATCATAACCCAAATCATATCTATTGTATAACAAGTAAGAGCGTGCCAAGTTCGGCCGGACCGTATCTTATATACCCTCCACCATGGATCGCATTTGTCGAGTTCTATGCGCGGTATCTCTTTTTAGGCAAACAAAGAATATTGAATAAGAAATGTTATGCTATAAGAGCTATATCAAGTTATAGTCCCATTCGGACCATAAATGAATGCTGAACAATTTAGAAGTCATTGTGTAATATTTCCGTGCATTCGGATAAGAATTGCGTCTTGTAGGGGCTCAAGAAGCAAAATCGGGAGATAGGTTTATATGGGAGTTGTATCGAGACATTGATCGAATCAGACCATATTAGACACGTATGTTGAAGATAGAAGCCGTTGTACAAAGTTTCTGCCAAATCGGATGACAATTGCGCCATCTAGAGGCCGTAAAAGTCATGACTCCAGATCGGTTTATATGGTAGCTATATTAGGTTATTGACCGATTTAAACCTAATTTAGCACAGTTGTTGGGTATCATAAAAAAACACGTTGTGCAAAATTTCATTTCAATCGGATAAGAATTGCGCCCTCTAGAGGCCGAAAAAATCAAGACCCCAGATCGGTTTATATGGCAGCTATATCAGGTTATGGACCGATTTGCGCCATACTTGGCACAGTTGTTGGATATCATAACAAAACACGTTGTGCAAAATGTCATTCTAATCGAATAAGAATTGCGCCCTCTAGAGGCTTAAGAAGTCAAGACCCAAGATCGGTTCATATGGCAGCTATATCAGGTTATGAACCGATTTGAACCATACTTGGCACAGTTGTTGAATATCATAACAAAACACGTCGTGCAAAATGTCATTCTAATCGAATAAGAATTGCGCCCTCTAGAGGCTTAAGAAGTCAAGACCCAAGATCGGTTCATATGGCAGCTATATCAGGTTATGAACCGATTTGCGCCATACTTGGCACAGTTGTTGAATATCATAACAAAACACGTCGTGCAAAATGTCATTCTAATCGAATAACAATTGCGCCCTCTAGAGGCTCAAGAAGTCAAGACCCAAGATCGGTTTATATGGCAGCTATATCAGGTTATTGACCGATTTGAACCTAATTTAGCACAGTTGTTCGAAGTCATAACAAAACACGTCGTGCAAAATTTCATTCCAATCGGATACGAGTTGCGCCCTCTAGAGGCTCAAGAAGTCACAACCCAAGATCGGTTTATATGGCAGCTATATCAAAACATGAACCGATATGGCCCATTTACAATCCCAACCGACCTACACTTATAGAAAGTGTTTGTGCAAAATTTCGAGTGGCTAGCTTATCTTCTTCAAAAGTTAGCGTGCTTTCAACAGACGGAAGGACGGACATACATGGCTAGATCGACATAAAATCTCACGACGGTCAAGAATATATAAACTTTATGGGGTCTCAGACGAATATTTCGAGTAGTTACAAACAGAATGACGAAATTAGTATACACCCATCCTTTGGTGGAGGGTATAAAAATGAAATTGTTGCGCTTTGTTTGTCTGTTTCGTATAGACTCAAAAACATCTTAACCGATTTTCATAAAATTTTCACAGATGGGTGAGTTTGGACCCCTGGTGCAAATAGGGTTGTACATCTGAAGGGGGCGGACCCTCCCCCATACCCCAATTTTCAAAAACCCCAAATCTCGAAGATGCGTGCACTGATTTAAGCGAAATTTTGTATGCCACCTGATGGTACCCCAAAAACACGAAACTGGTATACAATTTTTGGGTCAAATAACTTGGGAGGACGCCCCATCCCAAAACGCACCCGGACGGACATGTTTAACATTTGGGACAATATGGATAGCAGAGTACACTTTTTATTCTCAAACTGGGATAGACACAGGAAAACCTACGGACCTCACCTCATAAACTCCCCCTTAACCAATGACTATTGGGGCTCAAACCAAAGGAAATGTGAGAGTAGAGCACCATGATGATATTTTTTCAGGGCTAAGTGCGTGGGTGGCCGCCCCACCCTTGATACCCCTAAAAGAGGATATATTTGTGAAATATGGCAATAAGGGGCTGAAATCTGATAACTGTTTTATGGCCAAGTGTTTTGAGGGACGCTTTACCTAAACTAGCCCTAAACCACACATATATACCGACTATAGCATTACGTATTTGTGAATTTGGAAGTAGAGCATGAATCTGATATACACTTTCGACATGCGGGGCAAAGGGTTTGGCTTCTCCAATCCACCATCAAAACCAAGAGAATGAAGTAGACCTAACATATAATGGCCGGACTCCCCCCTTACCATATTTTGAAAAACTCCAGATCTCGGAGAGAGAGGGTTGTGTATTTTAAAATCAAGTTTGTTTATAATAACTCAAAAAGAGAAATTTGGTATACCTATTTAGGGTGGGATACATAGGGGGCCGCGCCAACTCCAAAGCCCGCTAAATAGAAATACAAACCAAATGAAAGGTATTTGGGAGAAGAGCACCAATAAGATATTCACTTACTTTACTTGTAATTGGCTATGACAGAATATTTGATCCACTAGCCGAACGTAGAATAGCGTTCCAAGCGCCTCGATCTTCTGCGCTCATTCTAAAATCTCTGACACCAAGTTTCGAGGTGTCTCCCACCACTTCGTGTTTTCCTTCAAAAAACTTCTTTACTGGAGCTTCTTCATCCATTCTGACAACATGACCTAGCCAACGCAGCCGTTGTATTTTGATGCGTGTAACTATGCTATCGTCGTCATACAGCTCGTGGTTCATACGACGCCTATATACTCCTTTAACGCAAACTGGTCCATATATTTTACGAAGAATCTTTCTCTCAAATACTCCAAGCACTGCCTCATCTGCTTCCACAAGTACCCATGCTTCAGAACCATATAACAGCACGGGTAGTATCAGTGTCTTGTAAAGTGTAGTCTTCGTCTGTCGAGAGATGGCCATGTTTCTAAACTGCTTACTTAGCCCAAAGCAGCATCTGTTTGCCAGTAGTATTCTTCGCTTTATCTCAAAACTGGTGTCATTCGTTTCGGTTACGGCGGTGCCGAGGTAGATAAAGTTACTGACTGTTTCAAAGTTGTGGTTCCCAACTTTCTTCATTTTCTTTATCTGCTCGGTTGTGCAAGGCTTTTTGGGAGTGGAAACCATCCATTTCGTCTTATCTCCATTAACTGTCAGACTCATTTTCACTGAATCTCTTTCGATTCTTTCAGAGGCTGCATTTACTACTTCCGGTGACCGAACTATGATATCGATGTCATCAGCATAGGCGAGTAGCATGTTTTCTCTTGTGATTAGTATGCCATTTCTATTCACATCTGCATCTCGTTTAATCTTCTCCAGTTGGATATTAAAGAGATTACACGATAGACTGTCTCTTTGTCTGAAAGCTCGTTTGGTATTGAATAGTCCGGAGAAATTCTTCCCTATTCTTACTGAGGAACGCGTGTCAGCAAGTGTCATCCTGCAGAGTCTTATTAACAAAATGCAGGGATACCAAACTCATACAGGGCTTGAAATTCCTTTGAACATAAAGGGGTATCGGAAGCGGCTTTGTCGCCAATAGATGTTGATTTGTCCTTCTTGGGTCTTTTCCAGGATTTGACGCAGTGTGAATATCTGGTCTAGGGTGGATTTACCAGGTCTAAAGCCGCATTGATAGGGCCCAATTATCTCATCGACTTTAGGTTTTAATCTTTCACTCAGTACGCTCGAAAGTATCGTGTATGCGATGGGGAGGAGACCTATTCCTCTGTAGTTGACACATTCCGTCTTGTTTCCTTTCTTGTGTACGCGACATAGTATGCTGAGGTTCCAATCATCGGGTATGCGTTCTTCTAGCCAGATTGCGCAGATAAGCTCATGCATACGCCTTATCAGTGTGTCGCCTCAGGTTTTAAATAGTTCAGCGGGTAACCCATCGGCTCCTGTTGCCTTGTTGTTCTTTAGTCGGGTCACTGCTACTTGGACTTCATACTAACTAGGAGGTTAACATTCTATACCATCATCATTGATTGGTTCTGCGGTATTCTCATCGCTGCCAACGTCGGACACTAGCAGTTGGGTATAATGTTCTTTCCATATCCTCAGCATGTTATCTGTGTCAGTTATCAGATTTCCTGCTTTGTCTCTGCAGGAGGATGTGACTGCACCAAAGCCATCGGTTTGATGTTTAATTCTTTGGTAGAATTTCCGGACTTCATTCTGACTCCTGTACATCTCAATTCGCTCACACTCACGTCTTTCCATTTCCATTTTCTAGACGTTTCTCTCCTTTCCTTCTCTCCCGATACCTCTCCTTCACCTGCCGCATTACTACTGATTGTAGGGTTGCTCTATATGCCGCATTCTTGGCTTCAGTAGCTATCGACACTCTTGGTCTTACCATGAGTTTCTTGGAGGAGGCTTGCGGTACCCAAGTACAAATTTCGCGGCATTTTCCATGGAGTGGGCAATAGTTTGCCACTGCGCCATTATATCATCGGAACATGGAGTGCTTCCATCAGGCAGTTGGGTCAGTCGAGTGGAGTATGCCGCTGCCATTTATTGTCTTTGCAGCTTTTCAATGTCCAGCTTCCGTGTAGTGTCAGTTCGTACATTTCTCGACATGTTCAAACGGGTGCGAACCTTTGCCGCAACAAGATAATGATCCGAATCTACATCCGCTCCACGAATCGATCGTACATCTAAAACGCTGGATGAATGCCTTCCATCTATCACAACGTGATCAATTTGGTTTCTCGTGTTTTGATGTGACTTTGTGAATTTCTTTATGTTGAAATCTGGTGCTATTTACTACCATGTTTTTGGCCGCGGCGAAATCTATCAGCCTCAAGCCATTATTGGACGTTATCTCGGGGAGGCTAAACTTTCCGACTGTTGGACCAAAAATGTCTTTCTTCCTTATCTTTGCATTAAAATCTCCCAGATTAAAATCTCCCGATTTTGATATCATGGGCGGGGCAACGTTCATTTTCTCTCTCTAGATGCTCGTAGAAAATATCCTTGGTCTGCTTGTTCATGTCCGTGAAGATAAAGTTAAATTTAACTAGTAGAGACACAAACCAATTCAATTTTCAGCGTAATGTTAACACGTTAACAGAGCTCTGTTATAAAGTTAACAGCAAATATTTAGTAATAAAAAAACGATTTTAGCTCCAAATTCCGCAATCAAAAACAGTAAAAAACCAAAATATATCACAAACGCTTCAAATTTCCCAAAAATATTAAAATTATATAAATATTTACCATTATGACATACATAAAACAACTTTTCTCACGAGTGCTATTCTAGATAAAGATGAGCCCACTGTGACGGACTGAAAAATAGTGCGTCAATTGCCGCTTGGGGATTTATTACATGGACCAAGGGCTTTCCAAAAATGCTTTAACCGACACTCTAAGTATTGAAGGAAAAAATATATTGACCATTTTCGATTGTATTGGCCATATCAGAGCGGTTCCACTTTAGAGAAAGATGGGCCCACTGTGGCGCACTGAAAAATAGCGCGTCAATCGCCGCTTGGGGATTTATTAAATAGACAAAGGGCTTTCCAAAAATGCTTTAACCGACACCCTAAGTATTGAAGGAAAAAATATATTGGCCATATCAGAGCGGTTCCACTTTAGAAAAAGATGAGCCCACTGTGGCGGACTGAAAAATAGTGCCTCAATCGCCGCTTGGGGATTTATAACATGGGCTTTCCAAAAGTGCGTTAACCGACACCCTTAGTATTGAAAGAAAGAAGATAATGGTCATTTTCGAATGTATATCAGAGCAGTTTCACTTTAGAGAAAGATGGGCCCACTGTGGCGGACTGAAAAATAGTGCCTCAATCGCCGCTTGGGGATTTGTTACATGGACCAAGGGCTGATGTTGAAGAATTTGGCTTTTATGCGGATAGTGGCTAGCCTTTCATCCAGCGGAGTTAAGCTGGAAACAAGGTGTTTCAGTCTCCGACTAACCACAAATCCACAGTCAAATTAATGCCTCATGTTATGGCAGCTGTGGTATATTTCGTCACCGTTAGGTGTTGTAGTGACGCCATTCCCAGTCCATTGCACTTCCAGCAAGGCGGCAATGTCTGCCATGTACTTCTCTAATACATCCGCCAGGGCGTATACTGCACCTTCTCTATAAAGAGTGCGAACATTCCAGGTACAGAATGAAAAAATAAAAAATTTTCTGAATTTTTGGATCTTCTTAATTTGAACCATTTGTTTGTCAACCTCAAAGTACTGTGCAAAATAAACAAAATAGAATCATTGCTCCATTATTTAATTCAAGTTCAATCATTAAAGGAATTAAGGTCAATTCGAATTCTGTGTTGGTTCATCCACAATAAAGGAACAAACGACTCGAGGGGTGAAGGCCCAAATAGGGAATGATGCCCTGAACAAATAACCAATCAAAAGAAGGAGCCAACACGGATGTTCTATTACTGCTCACAGACACATTCCACTAAGTGTTGCTTACTGCGAACAAGTAAATGATGTTCTACGATGACACGATGATAAGATGAAATGGCCCATGGGGAGGACGAGGTATTATGTCGTTGGCTTTGTTCAATGGTGGCGAAATTAATTGAAAGCATCCAACCCCGTCTCCTAGGGCGAGGGAGGACGAACAACATACACCTGCATAAACAACACATTTAGTGGTCGAGAAGTCTGAAAAATACGTGGATTATTTTGATAGGCCACAATACATTCACTTTTGTTGGAGGAAGGGAAGCTTTAGGACAACATTTATTTGGCTTCTGATGTTGTTGCTTAAAGGGAATGACAAATATTTTGCAAGCCCTAAAGAGTGATATAGAAAATATAAAAATTTAAATTCTAGGTGACACGAGTTAAGGGAGGCCACCGTAGCGCAGAGGTTACATTTCCGCCCAGGACGCTGAACGCCTGGGTTCGAATCCTGGCGAGACCATTAGAAAACATTTTCAGCGGTGGCTTTCCCCCTCCTAATGCTGGCAACATTTGTCAGGTACTATGCCATGGAAAACTTTTCTCCAAAGAGATGTCGCACTGCGGCACACCGTTCGGACTCGGCCATAAAAAGGAGGCCCCTTATCATTGAGCTTAAACTTGATTCGGGGTGAGAAGTTTGCCCCTGTTCCTTAGTGGAATGTTCATGGGCAAAATTTGCATTTGCAACATGAGTTAGAGACAGAAGGATTGCTACAAAATTTTCCTTCTGTCTTCTGTAAATTCAATTCCCTTAAATATTTCTTTTCAGCGAGAAAGCCTTTTCAGCTATTCCATTATTATTCTATCAACAATCTAATCAATCATATTGCAAATACATGCTAAGCGATTTTGCCCAATTTCTGGCTAATCTTTTTGGTTAATCAAGAGAATACTTAATGAACCTATCGGAATTTCCAATGGGCCTATTTGTCTTGTATCTCCTCTACTCAATAATGATGAAGATGACATTCACTCCTCAACCGCCCCCTTTAAAGAAATGAAATATGGAAGCAGGGCATGCTTGCGGAAAATTAAAAAAAAAAAAACGTCCGTCCAACCAATGTGTGAATTTAATCGCAACCACGATTAAGACAAATATCACCATCTCTTCAGTTTGTCAGCTCGTTGAGTAAATTTGCTGTTAATAACCATGTGTTGATGTGTGGGGATGTCAGAAAAATTGTGAATTCTTGGCAGCATTGTGATAACACAAAACATCCTCCTACACGATTCCTAAGACATTCTGAGCCTCTACAGTAGCATGGGATCATCATTATCGCCAACACCAACATCCACATTATTTGGGCCGCCAATATTGGCGACAAAGCTGCCAACATTGCCATTAGTCTGCAAATGTCTCACCCTGCTCCACTGTCTGGCCAGCTTTGTTGTTAGCTGTTGCTGTAGCTGTTGTCTGAAGAAATTATACTTTTTTTTTCCTTAAATATGTGAACAACGCTTAGCAAGTGTAAGAAGGCGCAGCTAATGTCCTTGAGTGTTATAGTATGAGTGCATGGTGGAACGCAGCTAGGGTAAGAATAGCAACATTGTCGTTTATGGCCGTTATTTATGTCCCCCAGCAATAATTTTCCGCTTGACAGCCACCAAAAATGTTGAGTTGCAATGTGTTGATGTCGGATTTTTTTTTCCAACATCATTGTAGTTAAGCTATTGTAGATTTTTTCTCTTTTCATACCCTCCACCATGGGATGGGGGTATACTAAATTCGTCATTGTTCGTCAGGACATTTAAGGTCGGTCTAGCCATGCCCATCACTCTGCCCATCCGTCCCCAAACTTTCGAAGCAGTAAACTAGCCGCTTGAAATTTTGCACAAATACTTTTTACAAGTGTAAGTCGGTTGGCATATAGCTGCCATATAAACCGATCTTGAAACTTGACTCCTTGAGCCGCTAGAGGGTACAATTCTCATCCGGTTTGGCTGAAATTTTGCTAAGCATGATTGAAATGGGTCTTTCTTTCTTTCTTTAATTGACTATGGCAGAATATTTGTTCCACTAGCCGAACGTAGAATAGCGCTCCAAGCGCCTCGATCTTCTGCGCTCATTCTAAAATCTCTGACATCAAGTTTCGAGGTGTCTCCCACCACTTGATCATTCCATTGGGCTTTTGGTCTTCCCGGTTTGCGTGTACTACCGTGTTTGGCTCCATTTTGACAACATGAAGTACTTTCCAACGCAGCCGTTGTATTTTGATGCGTGTAACTATGCTCTCGTTGTCATACAACTCATGCAGCTCGACGCCTACATTCTCCATTAATGCAAATTGGTCCATATATTTTACGAAGAATCTTTCTCTCAAATACTCCAAGTACTGCCTCATCTGCTTTTACAAGTACCCATGGCTCAGAACCATAAAACAGCACAGGTAGTATCAGTGTCTTGTATAGTGTAAGCTTCTTCTGTCGAGAGGTGGCCTTGTTAAACTGCTTACTTAACCCAAAGTATCATCTGTTTGCCAGTATTATTCTTTGCTTAATCTCAAAACTGGTGTCATTCGTTTCGGTTACAGCGGTGCCTAGCTAGATAAAGTTACTGACTGTCTCAAAGTTGTGGTTCCCAACTTTCTCCATTTTCTTTATCTGCTCGGTTGTGCAAGGCTTTTTGGGAGTTGAAACCATCCATTTCGTCTTATCTCCATTTACTGCCAGACTCATTTTCACTGACTCTCTTTCGATTCTTTCAAAGGCTGCAGTTACTACTTCCGATGATCGACCTATGATATCGATGTCGTCGGCATAGGCGAGTAGCATGTGTTCTCTTGTGATTAGTGTGCCATATCTATTCACATCTGCATCTCGTATATTCTTCTCCAGCAGGATATTAAAGAGATCACACGATAGGCTGTCCACTTGTCTGAAACCTCGTTTGGTATTAAATGGTTCGGAGGGATTCTTTCCTATTCTTACTGAGGAATGCGTATCAGCAAGCGTCATCCTGCAAAGTCTTATTAATTTTGCAGGGATACCAAACTCAGACATGGCTTGAAATACCTTTGAACGTAAAGGAGTATCGAAGGCGGCTTTGTAGTCAACTAGAAGATGATAGGTGTTGATTTGTCCTTCTCGGGTCCTTCCCAGGATTTGGCGCAGTGTGAATATCTGGTCCAGGGTGGATTTTTCCAGGTCTAAAGCCGCATTGATAGGGCCCAATTATCTCTTTGACTTTCGGTTTTAATCTTTCACACACTACGCTCGAGAGTATCTTGTATGCGATGGGGAGGAGACTTATTCCTCTGTAGTAGGCACATTCCGTCTTATCTCCTTTCTTGTGTACGGGACATAGTATGCTGAGGTTCCAATCATCGGGTATGCGTTCTTCTAACCAGATTCCGCAGATAAGCTGATGCATATGCCTTATCAGCGTGTCGCCTCCGGTCTTAAATAGTTCAGCGGGTAACCCATCGGCTCCTGCTGCCTTGTTAGTCTTTAGTCGGGTCACTGCTACAAGGATCTCGTTCAGACAAGGAGGTAAACATTCTATACCGTCATCAGGGATTGTTTTTGCGGTATCCTCTTCGCCGCCAACGTCGTACACGTCGTTCTTTCCATATCCTCAGCATGTTATCTGTGTCAGTTAGCAGATCTCCATCTTTGTTTCTGCAGGAGGATGTGCCTGCACTAAAGCCATCGATTTGATGTTTAATTCTTTGGTAGAATTTCCGGACTTTATTCTGACTTTTGCACATCTCAATTCGCTCAAACTCATGTCTTTCCATTTCCTTTTCTGCGGAAGAGACGTTTCTCCTCTTTCCTTTCCTTGCGATAACTCTCCTTCATCTGGCGCGTTGCTACTGATTGCAGGGTTGCTCTATATGTGGAGATCGCAATTCCCATCCGATTTGGCTGAAATTTGGCATGCCGTGTTTTGGTATGACTTCCAACAACTGTGTAAAATGTGTTTAAAATCGGTCCATAACATGATACAGCAGTCATATAAACCGATTTGGGATCTTGACTTCTCCGGCCTCTAGAGGGCAACTTGGCTTTTTGAGCCGCTAGAGGTCGCAATTATTATCCGATTTGGCTGAAATTTAAAAGTGTGAGTAGTTTTGGGCCTCCCAACATCCGACTTAAATATGGTTCAGATCGAACTATATTTAGATATAGCTGCACTATAGACCGATCTCCCGATTAAGGGTCAGAAGCCCATAAAAGCTTTATTGTTTAACCGATTTCGCTGAAATTTTAAACAGTGAGTAGTCTTAGGCCTCCCAACATCTGACCGAAATATGATTCCGATCGGACTGTATTTAGATATAACTGTCATATAGACCAATCTGCCGATAGAGGATCTGAAGCCCATTAAAGCTTTTGGGCTTCAGGCCCAAAATGTTTGATGGGCTTCAAGAAAATTTTTTTGTTTAAAGTTGGAAATTTATTAATTTTCAATAACGTGTAAGGAAACTTCAATGCAATTAAATAAATTTTTGAAATTAAATCAATTATCAAGAATTTTAAGCATTTTTAAACTTTTCGCAAAAAATTCCATTTAAATATACCAATTGAGCAAATTTAATAAAAAACACAAATAGTTTCAAATTGTTTACAAATATTTGCATACAAACTTTCAATTGGCTTGTCATTAACACTTTTGAGGAGGATGTAGACAAGACCATTTTGTTGATCGTCGTAAAAATCTCAGCAAATGTACCCTCTTCTAAATGTTTTGCATTAAGCGCCAACTACCATTAGATTGCTTGCAACTGAAAGTTAAAACTTTGTTCAATTTAGATGGCAAAATGAAAACTGAAAGCGAACATGACATCAACATGCAAGGATTATCTATCGCATGGATGCTGTGTACCTGTTAGTTTTAAATTAAAAAAGTTTCGTTCTAAAATTAAATTTATTATGTACGTACAAACACAAATCATATTGGGAGCAATAAAATTCAACACAAGTTAAAACAAGTAAAAGCGTGCTAAGTTCGGCTGGGCCGAATCCTGGGAACCCATCACCATAAATTCTGCCAAAATATGGGAGCTATGAGACAAGTACGTTCCAAATTTCAAGCCAAATTGGATAAAAATCGCAGCTTCCAGGGGCTGAAGAAGTCAAATCGGGAGATCGGTTTATACGGGACCTATATCAGGTTATAGAACGATTTGGACCGTACTTAGTACCGTTGTTGGAAGTCATAACAGAACATCGCCCGCAAAATTTCAGCCAAATCAGACAAAAATTGCGGTTTCCAGGGGCTCAAGAAGTCAAATCGGGTGATCGGTTTATATGGGAGCTATATCCAAATCTGAACCGATTTGGTCCATTAGCAATCCCAAACGACCTACATCAATATAAAGTATCTGTGCAAAATTTCAAGCGGCTAGCTCCACGCGTTCGACCGCTATCGTGATTTCGACAGACGAACAGCCGGACATGGCTAGTTCTAATCAGAATTTCGACACGATGCACCACTTTAACTTTATGGGGTCCTGGATCAATATTTCGAGGTGTTACCAACGAAATGACTAGATTAGTATACCCCAATTGTATGGTGGAGGGTATAAAAAAATGCCATGGGTAAAACATAAAAGAGGAGCAATGACGAGAAAATTTATTTGACTGCTGCTGTTTTTTTAATATATCTAAGAAAAACGATAGCAATTTGGGAAACATTTTTGAACCTATAAAAAATTATAGATTCATTTTTATTTAAATGTATGGTAATGACTGCCACCATTTACAGACCTCACTTTGACAATTTTCAGTCCATAGTGATACTACAGCAGTGACAGATCATGGCCTCTGATGGGAATCGAACCCACGACCACCGCATTGGCATTTCGAGCACTATCCAGCATTTTTGGAAATAGGATGAAAAATGAAGGTTTGGCAGCCCAAACAACTCTTCGAAATTCGTAGGTGACCACTTCTAGGGCGCTGTCTTTTTGATAGCCATATCCAAATATAGACCGATCTGAACCATATACGACACAGATGTCGAAAAGCCTAACATAAGTCACTGTGTCAAATTTCGGCGAAATCGAATTATAAATATGTCTTTTATGGGGCCAAGACTTTAAATCGAGAGATCGGTGTATATGGCAGCTATATCCAAATCTGAACCGATATGGGCCAACTTGAAGAGAGATGTCGAAGAGACTGTCCCAAATTTCGGCAAAATCGAACAATAAATGCGACTTTTATGGGCCCACAGTCTTAAATCGAGAGATCGGTCTATATATCAGCTATATCCAAATCTGAGCCGATCTGGGGCAAATTGAAGAAGAATATCGAAGGGTCTAACACAACTCACGGTTCCAAATTTTGGCTAAATCTGACAATAAATGAGCGTTTTATGAGCCCAAGACCTTAAACCGAGAGATCGGTCTATATGGCAACTATATCCAAATCTGGACCGATCTGTGCCATATTGCAGAAATATATCGAAGAGCCAAACACAACTGAATGTCCCAAATTTCGGCGCAATCGGACTATAAATGTGCCTTTTATGGGCCCAAAACCTTAAATCGAGAGATCGGTCTATATGGCAACTATATCCAAATCTGGACCGATCTATGCCATATTGCAGAAATATATCGAAGAGCCAAACACAACTCACTGTCCCAAATTTCGGCGCAATCGGACTATAAATGTGCCTTTTATGGGCCCAAAATCTTAAATCGAGAGATCGGTCTATATGGAAGCTATATCCAAATCTAGACCGATCTGCGCCAAATTGAAGACGAATGTTGAAGGGCCTAACAAAACTCACGGTTCCAAATTTTGGCTAAATCTGACAATAAATGCGCCGTTTATGGACCCAAGACTTTAAGTGGAGAGATCGGTCTATATGGCAGCTATATCCAAATCTGGACCGATCTGGGCCAAATTGAAGAACTGCCGAAGGGCCAAAATAAACTCACTGTCCCAAATTTTAGCAAAATCGGATAATAAATGCTGCTTTTAAGGGCCTAAGACCCTAATTCGGCGGAACAGTCTATATGGCAGTTATATCCAAATCTGGACCGATCTGCGTCAAATTGAAGGCGAATGCTGAAGGGCCTAAGACAACTCACTGTCCAAAATTTTAGCAAAATCGAGAAATAAATGCGCCTTTTATGGGCTCATGAACCTAAATCGAGATATCGGTCTATATGGCGGATAATAAATGTGGCTTTTAAGGGCCCAAGACCCTAAATCGGCGTATCAGTCTATATGGCAGCTAAAAGGTGATTTTTTTGAGGTTAGGATTTTCATGCATTAGTATTTGACAGATCACGTGGGATTTCAGACATGGTGTCAAAGAGAAAGATGCTCAGTATGCTTTGACATTTCATCATGAGTAGACTTACTAACGAGCAACGCTTGCAAATCATTGAATTTTATTACCAAAATCAGTGTTCGGTTCGAAATGTGTTCAAATTTTGACAAATTTTGTTCAGCGATGAGGCTCATTTCTGGTTGAATGGCTACGTAAATAAGCAAAATTGCCGCATTTGGAGTGAAGAGCAACCAGAAGCCGTTCAAGAACTGCCCATGCATCCCGAAAAATGCACTGTTTGTTGTGGTTTGTACGCTGGTGGAATCATTGGACCGTATTTTTTCAAAGATGCTGTTGGACGCAACGTTACGGTGAATGAACACATTTCGAACCGAACACTGATTTTGGTAATAAAATTCAATGATTTGCAAGCGTTGCTCGTTAGTAAGTCTATTCATGATGAAATGTCAAAGCATACTGAGCATCTTTCTCTTTGACACCATGTCTGAAATCCCACGTGATCTGTCAAATACTAATGCATGAAAATCCTAACCTCAAAAAAATCACCCTTTATATCCAAATCTAGACCGATCTGCGTCAAATTGAAGACAAACGTTGAAGGGCCTAACTTCAACTTCACTGTCACAAATTTCGGCGAAATCGGATAATAAATGCGCCGTTTATGGGCCCATAACCTTAGGTCGAGAGATCGGTCTATATGCCAGCTATATCCAAATCTGGACCGATCTGTGCCAAATTGAAGAAGACTGTCGAAGGGCCAAACAAAACTCACCGTCCCAAATTTTGGCTAAAACGGACAGTAAATGAGCCTTTTATGGTCCCATGAACCTAAATCGGGAGATCGGTCTATATGGCAGCTTTATCCAAATCTAGACCGATCTGAGCCAAATTGAAGAAGGATGTCGACTGGCTTAACACAACTCACCTTCCTAAATTTCAGCAAAATCCGATAATAAATGTGGCTTTTATGGGCCTAAGACCCTAAATCGGCGGATCGGTATATATGATATAGCCCCCATATAGACCGATCCCCATATAGACCGATATAGCTTATCTTCGAACTTTACCTGCTTATTGACAAAAAAAAAGAATCTGTTTCAGCTCAATATCTCTATTTTTAAAGACTGTAGCGTGATTTCAACAGACAGACGGACAGACGGTCAGAAGGACAGACGGACGGACATTTCTAGATGCCCTTAAATTTTTACGATGATGGGGTCTAGAGATGCCTTGTCCACCACAAATAACTACTTCTCATATAAAATCCTATTAGCACATTCACAGCAAAAAGGAGGACATTGCAATTGAAAAATTGCTATAACTTTTCTAATCATGACACACAATCAAAGTTAAAAAGCATCTGCAAAGTAAAAAAACAAAAATCTTTTCCATGAATATGCCGACATTGTAAAGGGCCATGATAATTTCGTACAATAACCTTAAGCAGTCTCATTAGTAAAACCTCAAAAAACACTTCAATTCCATTGAAAATTCGCGTAATGTTTATAAATGACAATGTTTGTAATTTGTGGCAAACACACAACAAAGTAGTCCGCAATCGTCATGCACTTGAAATTGCTAATCTTTTCGTTTTTGTGTTCATTTCTTCATACTTCTCCTTCTACAGCCGACAAAATCAACCGCAACAAATTTGTGGCATTTATTTAAGGCGGAACCACAGCTTAGACGCCCCTTCCACTCACACCACTTTTCTGTCTAAAAGGACAGTGTTATTTTGAGATGATTTCTTGTATTGTTTGGTGATATTCCCGGGACGAACTTTAACGAAAAGGTCGAATGTAGTTGTGGAGGTGGTGGTGCTGGGAACCCAGCCTAAACAAACCACCAAACACAGTCTCATGAATAATTTATAAACATTAATATTGGCAAAAAGACGACATAATATTTTAACACCACGATGCAAGAAGAAACCATGTTGTCTACATAGCACTTCAGACCTAGCAGCGGAATCCCCCCCCCCCCCCCCCCCCCCAGGGGATATGGGGAAACACTAGAAAACAATTTATTTAATTTGTAGCCATGGTTTAGCCTTATTTTAGACTTGAAAAGGACCTTAATCAACGGCGATATTGGCGAAGACAGGAATTACAACTAAGCAGGACAAATGGCGAATATAATTCGTTATGATAACATATTCACGAATAATTGAGCTGAGGCGGCGGCACAGACTGCAGTCATTTGCATAAAAATAAAATATGGGACTTTAATGTGAGCACTTGTAATGAGAAGAAGTACTGGAACACCGAACAAAAAGGAGAGGAGAGGTTAATCGTTTGTTTGTTTCCACCCCTGGCCGCCGGTGGGGCGTTTGCCCATGCGTGGAGAGCCCATGGGGAAGCGCCCATTAAGGAAAGACAAAAGCCGGCCATACCCTACACATACCAAGATCATCGCTCCTAAGTGGAGGATCTGGTTAACGATCGGATTATTGAACATGTCTGGACCTCTGTAGAGAGTCCACCCATACAAATGATGAGCTCTGAGTTTAGAGGAAACATCTGTGCGCTGCGTTGGCGGAATATATTGATACTGTCAAACAGCTCGTCAGAGGTATTCACGCTCCCTGGGAGGGCGCAAAGCTCGATCTGGTGAGAAAAATGGATATTCCCCAGCTCACAAAGGCTACGGTCTTCATCAGGGGATGGGGCAGTAAATTTGCGACGGATCGCATGTTGTGATTCTTGGGCAAACAAAACGAAAGTTAGGTCGCAGAGAAATGGGGGTATTCCACAGGGAGGAGAAGGAGGAAGGAACTCTCTTTGTGCTTCGCATTGATCAAATCACCGTGACAAATTTGGCTAAGACTAAAGGCATGGCGCACTACGGGAGCAAAGCTGTCTTTTTCAAGATTGGGAAGACTAGGATAGGCAGAAATTTTCATTCTTCGACATCAGGCCATGCCTGATGACTCAACACCGCCCAACAAGCAGGGGGCCGACAACGAGACAATCACGACATATCTCAATATTGAAAAGACTAGGAGAAGCAATGATCGTAAAACTAAAATATCAGGCAATGCAGTGGCGAGAGACCCAACCCAGCCTAACAAACAGGAACCCGACGACGCACCCATCACCGACTTAAACATTCGGAATACTGGGATAGGTAAAGATCCTAATATTGAAACATTAGGCAGCACATTAGACAGGAGACTCAATGCAACTTAACGAACAGGGAGCCGATGATGATATCATCACCTACTCCCAAGAAGCCCATTTACTTAAGATTTGGAAGGCTAAAATAGGCAAAGATCCTAGTATTGAAACATCAGGCAGTACAGGGAGTGGAACTCCAATAAAGCTTAAAGAACAGGGACCAAACGATGGAACCATTAACGACTTTACAAAAAAGTCGGAAGACTAGACTAGGCAAAGAACCTAAAACGATGGAATCAGGCAGTGTAGTGACAGAAAAGTCAATGCAGTCTAAAGAACAGGGAGCAAAGGATGAGATCATAACCTACTCCAAGATGCCCAATAACTTGAGGACCACTGATTTAGGTAATCCAGATAAACCTCCACCGGAGCGAGACTGCTACACACTACTACTCTGATGGAAAAAATCAGCAAGGGCAAGATTCATATGGCCTTCATTCAGGAGCCATGGACTACCCGGAACAAAGTTTCTGGACTGAACCATATCAACTACCAATTATTCTATGCCAACACTGGTACTCGGCCGAGGACCTGCGTTATTTGTCATAAAAATTTGAATTATATATTTTCCCCAGAGTTGTCAACGTCGGATGCAACAGTGGTGAGACAAACGGTGGAGGAAACGGTGGAGCATACTTGGCATCACTTTATCTGCGTTTCGACTCATCGACACCGCCACCCACGTTGGAGCTGCAACGGCTGGTGAGGAACGCAAAAGAGACAGGAAAAGAAGTACTAATAGGGTGCGATGCGAACTCTCACCACATTTTGTGGGGTAGAACCAATCTTGGAATAATGATGTTGATCGAAGGATTCTCATTACCGAATTTATGGTGATGAAATCGTTGAGGAGCTTCAAACCAATTAAGTCACCCGGACCTGATGCAATATTTCCGGCGTTACTACAGAAGAAGGCGGACTATCTGGCGCCTCATCTGGCCACTATTTTCACATCGTGTCCGGGACTTGCATATACTCCGAAAGCCTGGCAGGAGGCAAGGGTGATGTTTATACCCAAGCCCGGCAAGGCAGGTTATGCGACACCAAAGGCCTACAAGCCTTACGTCCTTTCTACTCAAAATCATGGAATGTATCGTGGATACATCCCGCAAACTGCTTAAATACAAACAGCATGACTATGTCAAGAGAAGGACGGTGGAGACTGCCCTGCACGAGGATGTGCATAAAATAGAAGAATCCTTCGATGCCAAAAGGTTGACCCTGGCGCTATGCATTGACATCGAGGGGGGTCTTAACAATGTGCGGACCGACACACTGATCCAATACTTAGACTAGTATCAGGTGGACCCGGTCCTTAGAGACTGGATAAACCATATGCTAAGTGTGGATAAATTGTGTGGCACAAGGCATGCCAAAGGGGGCACTTTATCGCCACTCCCTTAGATGACCACCATAAATAACCTATTACGGATGCTTACTGAGGCGGGATATGAACCCGTCTGCTAAACAGACGAGGTTTTAATACTTCCTAGGCTTAGGAATCCGAATGAGCTATGCAGAAGGGCCGAAAGGGTCTTGCAGATGGCACACGACTGGGCTAGACTTAGGCGTCTCAATGTTAGCACAGTGAAGACTGAAATCCGCCAGTTCACGAGGAAGACGAAGGTAGGCCTAAAGAAAGATTTCGATATCTAAATAGGTCACATTCTTAGGTGAGATCATGGACAAGAAACTGAATTGGAAGTGCCACATTCAGGAGCGTACCGAGAAGGCTTACAGATGTTGGGCACTATGTAGCCGGCCATAGGCTTGAAATGGGGCTTGAATCCGAGGATAATTCACTGGCAGTAGTTTGGTAAACTGCAATGGAAAAAATGGTGCAATGTAAGGATAATACAACAGGTTCAGAGAACATGTTGTCTTGGCATAGACGGAGCGATAACGAACACGCCCTCGAGGGCAATGCAAATGTAAATTTTCCCATGAACATTGCATTTAGGAACAAGGGCAAACTTCTGACATATCAATGAATGCAGTCCAATTCAAATTTAAGCTCAATGATAAGGTTTTATAGCCGAGTCCGAACGGAGTTTCGCAGTGCGACACTTCTTTGTGGAGATGGGCACTGGAGGCTATTCTAGATATCCGACCCCTAGACATACAGATTAAATACGAGGCCGCCACTGCGGATATGAGACTTATGGCTATTGGAGAGGCGACAGTAGGAAATCTGGAAGGAATGGAAGAGATTTTCGATCGAATACCTGAGACGATACTTGAGGTCGAGTGCGAAGCACTACTGCCGCTATAAATGGAACCCTAGTGTTGCCATCTGGAAGATCATGTTACACAGATAGATCAAGTCTAGAGTACACAGTGGAGCTGGGAGTCTACCTTGATAACCCAGGGACTGAGATCTATTTTAGACTGCCTGACCATAATCACGGCGATCACGGAATGCGTGAGGTGGTGTGGTGTTCACGCAAGGACGTCGAGTATGAACATCTTTGCGGACAGTAAACTGGCCATGAGGACAATAACAACCAGAATGGAAAAATCACGAACAGTCCTGTAATGTCAGCAGGAGATAAATGGCTTTTTTGAGGATGACACTCGTATCGTTTGGCTGCCGGGCCATAGCGGAGTAACAGAGTATGAGAAAGCAGACGATTTGGCATTGAAGGCCAGAGAACTGCCGTCAATAAACTTGGTTAATCTGAAGACCTTCGGGTCAACGCAGCCCGTGTTAAGGGCGTGGGCGACGAAAGGGCATGTAACATTGCACTAACACTTTTAACACTCTAGCTTTACTCCTTCAAAAATTAGCGTGCTTTCGACAGACGAACGGACGGACATGAGTATTTCGACTTAAAATGTCATGATGACTTTATGGGGTCTTAGATGCATGTTTCGAGGTGTTACAAACCGAATGACGAAAATGGTATACTCCCCACCCTATGGTGGAGGTTATGAAAATTAAAAGATAAGGTGAAATATACCACTTCCAAAAGTATTTACGTCATTTAGCATATGAAAACAGCAGAAACTGTTTGCCGTTTTTGCAAACAACTTTTGAAATCCCATTACCCATTGATTTTACTAACAAATTTCTTTGAGTGTAACTTTTTTGCAATATTGTACACAAACCTTTAAAGCCCAGATGCAACCATGCATCCTAGAAGTTTAGATTACAAATTTAAGGACATTTTTGATAAGTGTTTTGTAAAGGAGGGCACAACGGAGCGTGCCTGGATTGGCCAGTTAAATTTAAGTTCTAACGAAATTAAGAAAAAAAAATTTAATATTTAAGGTAAATTCGAGTTTAGTAGAGAAATTAATTTTTTACCAATACATTTTCCATGATTAATTAAAAAAGAACCCTTTTTTGCCTAGCTGACAAGATAGCGGAAATGACGCAGCCCAGCAACTTTTTTTTGACAAATATTAATGAAATAAAAGTGCCGGCCCCCATTATGGGAGCCAGATGTATGAAAAAAAAGCAATAAAAAGCCAAATGGAGTTAATTCACACTTTCACACATTCATTTATGACCAGGAATGGGAATTCACATAGATAAGACAACAGGGCACACACACACACCCACACACACACACATCCGCACATAAACACATTAACGCTGTTGGCACGCATCGCACTGCTTTAATGCACACCAAGCAACAAATTATTCCTCAAGATACGAACTAATTTTGCCCAACTTGGTGATTTATTCAGAAGTTCACACTTCGGCAAAAGGCAAACTCGCAGCAAACTCACACACGCACAAGGAGAGATACATTGACATTTGTAGCTACGGCTGAGGCGTGGTTGGCAAGTGGAGTTTCTTTTGAATTTAAGTAAATTTAAGGCAACGAAATACTAAGAGCCCATTGGTGTTGGTGTTGCAGATTCTGAGACGATTTATGGTCTCTCACTGACAAAAATATGATAAGAAACGGTCGTAAAAAGCAAAAACTTTAGGCAACAGCCCACGCTAATTTCATTTAAATTATTCAGGCTTCAAAATGTAAGCAAGATGTGAATAATTTTCTTTTTTTTAAATTTTTTCTTCTTTGGGATTCTTAAGGGACAAATTACAATGGCTCGAAAAATGTGGGAAAATTACGAGTAATAACAATTTTGGGGCAATGTTACTTTCTAAATTTAATTATAATCAAATTGTTTACAAAATTAGTTAGCCCATTTTCTTGTACTAATTCCGTGAATTGATTGTCAATTGAATAACAATTTTGAGAAATTCTATCTGATCCTCCACACCATGTTTTCACAAACTCTTGCGTCTGCAGCGATTTTGGTTGTTAAGCTTGCCGATAATCCTGCCTGTCAATTTGTGGAATACTGAGGGTGATGATTTAAATTGAATTAACAATTTGTTATATTTTGATATGGACAAAACGTGTCGTGGTTTGCTAAAATCTTAACTTACTTTGATGGGGCTGCTTGGCAGCAAATTTAAAGAAAATTTCAAAATAAGAAAATAGAGAAAGAAAATCTGTACTTACTACTTGAGATTGTGTGGGATTACAATTTGATTAAGCGCCTACACATATTTCACTGGAAAAGAGAGAAGAGATTTGTTAATGTGCATCGAATTAAGTAGAATTAATTAAATATTTAAAAACAAGAGAATAAATTCATGATTTGTAGTTGGAATGGGTTTTGTTTTTACTTAGAATAGAAAATCAAAATAAATATTTTTTAATGCCTTACAGGAAGTGCAATGGACCGGAATGGCGTCACAACAATACCAAATGGTGACGAAGTTTACTATAGCTGCCATCACACGAGGTATGAGTGGGCCTGTGGATTTTCGGTTAGTAGGAGATTGAAAAACCTTGCCTCTAGCTTAAGTCCGATGGATGAGAGGCTAGCCACAGTACGCAGAAAGCCCAAAATCTGCAACATCAGCCTTATTTGTGGCCATGCCCCGACGAAAGACAAGTACAAGCAGGACAAGGATAATTTCGCCGCTGCCCCGCTCATGATATTAAAATCGTTCTGATAGGTTTTAATGCGAAGATAGGGAAAGAAAATATTTTCAGTTCAACAGGCAGAAAATAAAGCCTTCACAAGTTAACTTCCGATAATGGGTAGAGGCTAATAGATTTCGCCACGCCAAAAAGCATGGTAGTTAGCAGCACCAGATTTCAACATAAAACAAATAAAAACGTATTAAGTTCGGCAGTGCCAAATTTTGGATACCCACCACCATGATTCTATTTTTTATACCCTCCACCATAGGATGGGGTTATACTAATTTCGTTATTCTGTTTGTAACACATCGAAATATCCATTTCCGACCCTATGCTCGATCAGCGTAAAAATCTAAGACGATCTAGCCATGTCCGTCCGTCTGTCTGTTGAAATCATGCTATTGTCTTTAAAAAATAGAGATATTGAGCTGAAACTTTGCACAGATTCTTTTTTTGTCCATAAGCAGGGTAAGTTCAAAGATGGTCACATCGAAATATCCATTTCCGACCCTATGCTCGATCAGCGTAAAAACCTAAGACGATCTAGCCATGTCCGTCCGTCTGTCTGTTGAAATCACGCTATTGTCTTTAAAAATAGAGATATTGAGCTGAAACTTTGCACAGATTCTTTTTTTGTCCATAAGCAGGGTAAGTTCAAAGATGGTCTATATCGGACTATATCTTAATATAGCCCCCATATAGACCGATCCACCGATTTAGGGTCTTAGGCCATAAAAGCCACATTTATTATTTGATTTTGCTGAAATTTGAGACAATGAGTTGAGTTAGGCCCCTTCGACATCCTTAGTATAAAAAGGTGGTGGATATAAAAAGGAAGCGGAAGCATGTGAGTGGAAGCGAATTTAAATGAGTTAGAGTCAGAATGAAGTCCGGAAATGTAACCAAAGAATGAAGCATCAAATCGATAGGCAAATCCTCCTGCAGAGACAAAGAAGGCAATCTGGTAACTGATAGTCAACTTTCTACTTGGGATATGGAAGGAACAGATGGCGACGATGGCGGCGAAGAGGATACCGCAGAACTTTTACCATCTTGTCAGAATGAAATACGACTGATGAACAACAAGGCAGCAGGAGCCGATGGGTTGCACGCTGCACTATTTAAAACTGGATGCGGGTTCAGCGTGTTACCCACTCTGCAGGATGACACTTGCTCATATGCGTTTCTCAGTAAGAATAGGAAATAATCTCTCCGAACCATTTAATACCAAACTAGGTTTCAGACAAAGAGACAGTCTATCGTGTGATCTCTTTAATATTTTTAAGAAGATTTTATTGAAATTTTGTTGTTAAAAACAAATTTCATCAAACTCTTGACCACAGAAAACATTTATAGAAATTTTGTCTTTCTAGAAAAGTTACGAAGTTACGAGGACTGCTGTATAAATTTCTGGCCTAATAATGAAAATTGAAATTTGTATCATCAAAAACAGTTTTGTTTTTTTTTTTTTTTCAAAGTATCATTCAGCATGATTTATGCATCTTTTGCATGAGCTCCAATTTTCGAAGCGTTTTTTCCACTCCGATTGGGACACCACCAAAACATGACTACTGAAGGCTTCAACAGCATTTTCTGGTGACGAAAACCGCTGAACATGCATTTGAATCTTAATACGTGGGTTGGCTTTTATATTTCGGGATTGGACAAAGCTTGACATTTTTGTGGTTATACATACTCAGAACGTTTTAACACACGAGCGCTATTTGTGTTGTTTACAGTAACTTAAAAGATTCATATCGCCCTAAAAATGGAATTAAATCGTGAACATTTTCGTGCGATTATTTTTGACAACTTTCGATGTGGATTAAAAGAAGTCATTGAGAACCAAATCAGGGCTGTACGATGGATGACCCATCAATTTGACCTTTTGGCTGGTCAAAAAGAAGCTGGTTTGGGCCGATGTATGGGAGCTGTCATTGCAATGGTGAACAATGACTCATCTTCTCCTGTTCGTTTTTCGAATTCCTCCCAAGACTTCAGGTAATCAAATTGTGATGTACCACTCAGGCTAGACCTCATACGTTGCTAAAAAGAACAGTCGCCACATTACAAATTCTGGCGAAGAAACAGGCGACCATTTGACCATTTGCTTCGAAATGCTTCTTGCACGAACAACTTCCGTAGGATTTGGCCCATCTTCGAAGACCCACCCAGTCGATTGCTGTATTGCTTCAGGTTCGCATACGCATAGATCCACAATTCGCTTTCTGTGACGATCTTATAAACGCATTTTGAAGCATCGCGGCCAACGGCCGAAAATGTTGACTAGTTAATAGCAGATTTTTGTCTAATTGATTTTTTTTGAGTTACTGTAAACCTCACAAATGATGGTCGTACCTCAAAACGATCTGGTTACGATTATGCTAGAAAATGACAAACTTTCTAAGTGTTGCACCTAGCAACACTTGGTATTTCCTAAGCCAAAAATAGCTTTTGTATGTACGCCCATAAAAACATATAGCCACTTAAAAACATGCCCTACACATGCTATAGCAAGTGATAGCATGTGTAGGGCATGCGGAAAAGATGATGAGACGTTGAAGCATTTCCTTTGTCATTGCCCGGTGTCATCCTTTGTCATTCGCGTCTAACTGGGGGACACCTCTTTGGGGAAAAGTTTTTTACATAGCTTCTATGCATGTCTCCAGCATTAGCAGGGGATAACCATCGCTGAAAAATTTTTCTAATGGTCTCACCCGGATTTGAATCCTGGCGTTCAGCGTCATTGGCGGACTTGCTATCATTTGCTCTATGGTGGCATAGAAACTAAGGAAAATAATTAAATTTTTTTATTTTTTAGTCATTACTATTACTTTAGTTAAATACCCTAATTTTAAATGAATTTCTCCAACCTTAAACAACAGATTTTCTATCATCAATAGGATTTTTAAACTATTTAAACTGGCATTAACACATCCATTAACCTTTCGCTTTAAGTGATGTTGAGGCTAAACAAACAATACCATCATTCCATAGAATGTCATTCAAAAAGGACACATATCAGGTATTCGGTAAAGTTAGAGAAGCAATACCTCTATGAAATGTTGTTCTGCATCAATTCAATAAACATTTATTTACTTTCTTTCTTTCATGCTTCTCTTTTCCATTGGATTAGAGCAGACATCAATTTTCCTGAAACTCAAACAATGACACATGGGCTTTTGAATTTTCTCGGGATTTTCAAAAGAAAACTAAGTTTTCTTTCAATTGAAAGGTACACAAACAAAACACAGCACATGCTCACACATACGAACACATGTATTGCACCTGCGTTGGCACTCGTGCAAAACGTTGATGATATTCTCGCATTCCCCAATGTTAAAATGGAGCGTTTACTTCCGACATGGTCTCGTAATGTTAAAAAAAAAGCAAATCAAACCGCCACCAGCACGTAAAGAGTTTCAAATGTTAACTAAGTGCTCGCATTGACTAGTTGAAATTCTGTAGGGAATTGTGTGGTCAAAGCCCTTTTTCCGCACTCACTAAGGCAACCACCCATTTCTACACCCACTCCATTAATTTAAATGCAAGCATAAGGCATTACTTTAGTATGTTAAGGGAATCGAATGAGCAGAGATGCCGCTTTAAGTTATGTTGTAGTACCAGAGTAAAGAGAAATCAGCTAATGTTAGGAAAACCTTTAGAATATAAGCTTCTCTTTTGCCCTCTCACTCACTGTTAACCACAGACAAAAAGTAAGGCAATGTAAACATTGACACAGTTAACCAACGCTGTTATGCTAACATGAGCATTAATACTCATGTTAGCACAACAGTGTTGGTTAACTGCGTCAATGTTTACATTGTATGGTGTGCAGATTGCATTTTTCAAGTACCAAGAACTGCAAGGGAATTCACAATATTGGATTTTTGCTATTGAAATAATATTTTTGTAGGGCTAAAATGTTTAAACACAGTGCAAGACAACATTTAAGATCATAAAATGTTTGCGATAATACTATTTTCGAAGATAAACCTATACAAAAAATCAACTGAAAACTAAAAAAAATGTTAAAAGGCATTTTTTCTTAAAAATTCATAGAAATATTTTCCTTATAGAAAACTAGCCGAACCGGGCCCGATCCGCTGCGCCTTCTTTATTTCTTTAATATATTTTTAGGGTGGAGAGACACTTCGCTCTGAATGTGAGTATCGAATTCGTGCCATTGTAGCCTATAACGCTAAACGCATTCGAATTCTGACACGAACATCGAACAAAGCGGTGTTTCTCTAAATTTTCTCTAAAGACAAAATTTCTATGAAATTTTCTCTAAAGACAAAATTTCTATGAAATTTTCTCTAAAGACAAAATTTCTATGAAATTTTCTCTAAAGACAAAATTTCTATGAAATTTTCTCTAAAGACAAAATTTCTATGAAATTTTCTCTAAAGACAAAATTTCTATGAAATTTTCTCTAAAGACAAAATTTCTATGAAATTTTCTCTAAAGACAAAATTTCTATGAAATTTTCTCTAAAGACAAAATTTCTATGAAATTTTCTCTAAAGACAAAATTTCTATGAAATTTTCTCTAAAGACAAAATTTCTATGAAATTTTCTCTAAAGACAAAATTTCTATGAAATTTTCTCTAAAGACAAAATTTCTATGAAATTTTCTCTAAAGACAAAATTTCTATGAAATTTTCTCTAAAGACAAAATTTCTATGAAATTTTCTCTAAAGACAAAATTTCTATGAAATTTTCTCTAAAGACAAAATTTCTATGAAATTTTCTCTAAAGACAAAATTTCTATGAAATTTTCTCTAAAGACAAAATTTCTATGAAATTTTCTCTAAAGACAAAATTTCTATGAATTTTTCTGTAAAGACAAAATTTCTATGGAATTTTCTGTAAAGACAAAATTTCTATGGAATTTTCTCTAAAGACAAAATTTCTATGAAATTTTCTCTAAAGCCAAAATTTCAATGAAATTTTCTATACCACCCCCACAAAAACGCCCAAAATGGACACATTAGCCAATCGTGGGTTTATGGGTCTCGGTTTGTTTTTTCGGTATAGACTGAAAAATGGCAGAACCGATTTTTCTCGAAATTTTCGCCTAATGTGTAGGTTGGTCTGGCTATATAAACATAGGCTATAAATTTTCGGTATCGGAAGGGGGACGGACCCTCCCCCCAAACCAAAATCAAAAGTGGACCGATCAGAACAATATAGGTATCAAATGAAAAGTGTTGAAGAGTAGAATACGAATATGGTATTAAAATATGAGTCTTAAGTACCTATCGGGCCACCCCAACCCCAAAATTTTCCAAACTGACATATTGGACGTTCATTTCAATATGGGGCTCAAATGAAAGGTATTCGGGAGTAGATTTAGAATCTGGCATATAAAATCAGATCGAAGTATAGGCAATTTTGTCTTTAGAGAAAATTTCATAGAAATTTTGTCTTTAGAGAAAATTTCATAGAAATTTTGTCTTTAGAGAAAATTTCATAGAAATTTTGTCTTTAGAGAAAATTTCATAGAAATTTTGTCTTTAGAGAAAATTTCATAGAAATTTTGTCTTTAGAGAAAATTTCATAGAAATTTTGTCTTTAGAGAAAATTTCATAGAAATTTTGTCTTTAGAGAAAATTTCATAGAAATTTTGTCTTTAGAGAAAATTTCATAGAAATTTTGTCTTTAGAGAAAATTTCATAGAAATTTTGTCTTTAGAGAAAATTTCATAGAAATTTTGTCTTTAGAGAAAATTTCATAGAAATTTTGTCTTTAGAGACAATTTCATAGAAATTTTGTCTTTAGAGAAAATTTCATAGAAATTTTGTCTTTAGAGACAATTTCATAGAAATTTTGTCTTTAGAGAAAATTTCATAGAAATTTTGTCTTTAAAGAAAATTTCATAGAAATTTTGTCTTTAGAGAAAATTTCATAGAAATTTTGTCTTTAGAGAAAATTTCATAGAAATTTTGTCTTTAGAGAAAATTTCATAGAAATTTTGTCTTTAGAGAAAATTTCATAGAAATTTTGTCTTTAGAGAAAATTTCATAGAAATTTTGTCTTTAGAGAAAATTTCATAGAAATTTTGTCTTTAGAGAAAATTTCATAGAAATTTTGTCTTTAGAGAAAATTTCATAGAAATTTTGTCTTTAGAGAAAATTTCATAGAAATTTTGTCTTTAGAGAAAATTTCATAGAAATTTTGTCTTTAGAGAAAATTTCATAGAAATTTTGTCTTTAGAGAAAATTTCATAGAAATTTTGTCTTTAGAGAAAATTTCATAGAAATTTTGTCTTTAGAGAAAATTTCATAGAAATTTTGTCTTTAGAGAAAATTTCATAGAAATTTTGTCTTTAGAGAAAATTTCATAGAAATTTTGTCTTTAGAGAAAATTTCATAGAAATTTTGTCTTTAGAGAAAATTTCATAGAAATTTTGTCTTTAGAGAAAATTTCATAGAAATTTTGTCTTTAGAGAAAATTTCATAGAAATTTTGTCTTTAGAGAAAATTTCATAGAAATTTTGTCTTTAGAGAAAATTTCATAGAAATTTTGTCTTTAGAGAAAATTTCATAGAAATTTTGTCTTTAGAGAAAATTTCATAGAAATTTTGTCTTTAGAGAAAATTTCATAGAAATTTTGTATTTAGAGAAAATTTCATAGAAATTTTGTCTTTAGAGAAAATTTCATAGAAATTTTGTCTTTAGAGAAAATTTCATAGAAATTTTGTCTTTAGAGAAAATTTCATAGAAATTTTGTCTTTAGAGAAAATTTCATAGAAATTTTGTCTTTAGAGAAAATTTCATAGAAATTTTGTCTTTAGAGAAAATTTCATAGAAATTTTGTCTTTAGAGAAAATTTCATAGAAATTTTGTCTTTAGGGAAAATTTCATAGAAATTTTGTCTTTAGAGAAAATTTCATAGAAATATTGTCTTTAGAGAAAATTTCATAGAAATATTGTCTTTAGAGAAAATTTCATAGAAATTTTGTCTTTAGAGAAAATTTCATAGAAATTTTGTCTTTAAGAAATTTTGTTTTAATTTTATTTATTGACAAATATTCTCAGTTTTAAGTTTAAATTTTGCTAGCTCTCAAATGTAGTCAACGAAAAATTTTCTTATGAAAAAATTCAATGACATATTTTCTAAAACAATATTTTAATATAATAGAAAATTTTACAGAAATTTCTTTTAAAGAAAAAATTTTAATAAAATTTTCTTCAAAGACAAATTTTATGAATGTTTGTAAGAAATAAATTAAACTTACCTTCTCTACGATGTGATCGGATGATTTTTTGTCGAATATATTACAATAATACTTCAAATATAGTCCTTTAAATGTTAATCAGATATACACTTTCATCTAACACCACTAACATTCAAAATAATTATTTCAATGTTCCCTCCCTCTCCCCTCCTTCTTTCAAATTAACTACAGCAGAGACCACAATTGCATTTGGCTGCGCTGCTTCTTCTCAACAACTTACTCTCACTTTACCACTATTCCCCTTTCACACACTCACTCACTGCTCTCATTACTTCATTCATTTTGCATTATTTGTTGTTGTTGCAAATACACCATGATCTGTTTGTTAAAGCACACACTAATGGATGGCAGACATTTTTAAATTATTTTAAAACACATTTATTAATGTTTAAACACTGAATTATCATAAAATGTTGTAATATATCATAAGATAAAACAATTAACTAAAGTATTTCACTAAATTTACATCAATATAATCACTTTGTTGTCTTATTTTTGTTAAAACACTTTCCGCGAAATCGAACACATCCGACACAAAGTAGAAATACCCGAACTTATGAAATTAAAGACACAGAGTTACCACCTCAATCAATTATGTAGGTGTGTGCTGTTTAGAGGTGAAAATGGTTAATATATGCAATTGGTTGTATTAAATAATTAGAGTATGGAAGCAATAAAAATCAATATGCAGAGTTGAAATAAACCTATAAACCACCACCACTATATGGACAGATAGACGAAGATCTTATCAAAAAATGGGTTTATGTCGATAGCTATGTATCTTAGCGTTGCAAGAAAATTTGCAAAGTTATTGAACCCTGAGCCTGAAGGATATGTCTACGTTTAACGCAGATGCCCGCCAGCAAGACTTGAACTTGCATGGCTCAAGGGAGATTATAATCAGTCTACCAATGCCACCATATGCAGTAACCAACACTTGAGAAACAACTAAATCTCTTCTGATTTATGGTCAGGGCAACCGGTTAAAAACGTAACTCCACGCCAAGATGAGCTCTATCCGTGATTAGAGTCTAAACCACAACCACCTAGTTATTCCCATATGGGACCTCACCATTGTCAGGATGGAACCGAAGGGGAAGATGAAAGCCGACCAACCAACGGCATATAAAGCTCTCACGAGCTACGCGACACAAAACTGCTCCAACAGAGAGTCAAGAATAAACACGGCCACCCTTAAGGCGACGAAATACAACAAAAGAACAAAACAGCGTAGCTCCAACAATGATAAGACAGGTCGCAGGCCATGTCATGGCAGCAACATCTTCTCATGGATAACTATTTAGTATGTATTCTTATAAGACTCGTCATACTTTTGTCGAAAATATTTTCAATGAGAAGGTGGCCAGTGCTATCGAAAGCTCCCCAGCTGTCGAATAGTCTCCAAGGGATCTAATAAAACCCCATACACCTCACTTATCTTTACACAAAAGAAAATTTTATAGAAATTCTCTTTAAAGAAAATTTCATTGAAGTTTGGTTTTTAGAACAAATTTCAAAGAAATATTGTGTTTCATGGTTATATTGCCTTTAAAATGTCATTAAAATTTTAACTTTTGAGAAAATTTCATAAACATTTTGTCCTTAGAAAAAAAATATTGATTTGGTCTTTAGAAAAAATTTCATTGACATTTTGTCTTTGGAGAAAATTTCATTGGGATTTTATTTTTATAAAAAATTTCATTGAATTTTTGTCTTTTGAGAAAATTTCATTTAAGTTTCGTCTTTAGAAAAATTTCAAAGAATATTTGTCGTAAGAGAAAATTTCATTATATCTGTGTTTTAATTTAATTTTAGAAAAAATAATTAAAATTTTGTTTTTAGAAAAAATTTTATTCAAATTTTGTCTTTGGAGAAAATTTCATAGAATATTCGTCAGTCGAAACAACTTCAGTTTTTGAAAAAAAGGTTATTAAAATTTTTTTTAAAAAAAAATGTTTACTGAATTTTTTTGTTTAAAAAATTTTCCTTTGAATTGAATAGAAAATTTGTTTCCAAAGAAAATTTCGCTAAAATGTTGCCTTTAGAGAAATTATGTTTAAATTTTGTCTTTAGACACATTTTTATTAATATTTTTTGTTCTGTGCCTTCTTTTCTTTCTCAATTATAAATTCAATTTTTTTGCTGGCCCCCAAATAATTCCCGTACTTCACAAATAAATAAATAAAATATGCCAAAATAGCCTCAATTATTTAAGTTGTAGGACTAACCCGGTTTTGTGTGTTTTATAAGAAAAAAAATTAAACTTACCTTCTCGATGATGTGGTCTGATGATTTTTTGTCGAATATATTACAATAATACTTCAAGTATAGTCCTTTAAATGTTAACCAGATGTACACACTTTCATCTAACGCCAATAACATTCAAAATAATTATTTCAATGTTCCCTCCCTCTCCCCTCCTTCTAACAAATTAACAACAACAGAGCGCTGCTTCTTCTCAACAACTTACTCTCACTTTACCACTATGTCTCTTTCACACACTCACTCACTGCTCTCATTACTTCTTTCATTTTGCATTGTTTTTTGTTGTTGCAAATTCACCATGATCTGTTTGTTAAAGCACACACTAATTGATGGCAGACATTTTTCAATTATTTTAAAACACATTTATTAATGTTTAAACACTGAATTGTCATAAAATGTTGTAATATATCATGAGTTAAAACAATTAACTAAAGTATTTCACTAAAATTACATCAATATAATCACTTTGTTGTCTTATTTTTGTTAAAACACTTTCCGCGAAATCGAACACGTCCGACACAAAGTAGAAATACCCAAACTTATGAAATTAAAGACACAGAGTTACCACCTCAATAAATTATGTTGCTGTGTGGTGTTTAGAGGTGGAAAAGGTTAATATAAAGCAAAAGTAAATAGTTTTGCAATTGTTTGCATTAAATGTTTTGGAGTATGCAAGGAATTAAAAAATATATGTAGAGTAAAAATAAACATTTAAACCATACTTCACCAAGTTTCGATTTTCGTAAAAATTGGCACACATATTAAAACAACTCATAAAACATTCTCATGTACAATTTAGTAAAGAAAAATGTGGCAACTACAGCATTTAAGGTGCATATCGGATGAAAGATAGGTGTATAGAGAGATATAAGCTGTGTTTTATTTTAGAACTATATAGTGTAGTGCAATGAACTTTGTATGAAAATGACATCTAACCAAGACAACGAAGCTCTGGATAAATGACCAGTGCAGGCTTATGTAGAACATCTGTCATCAGGATTGTCATGATAGGTTTTTCCCAAACAACTGCCACCTGCCGAAATACTTCTATTGTGAATGGTACAAAAACTACTCTACCCGGCCATCCTTAAGGCGACGAGAAATAACAAAAGTATTAAACAGCGCAGCATCAACAATGATAAGACAGGTCGCAGGCCATGTCATGCGCATTGCCAAAACAATCGATCATGCCAGCAACACCTTCTCATGGGTCTCGTCCTACTTCTACTAAATATTTCAAGTAAGAAGGAGGCTAACGCTATCGAATGATCCTAGCTATCGAATCGCCTCCGAGGGATCTTCTATATAATTTTCTGACCTAATGATGAACATCCTAATTTTTATGATTAAAAATGGGTTTAATGTTTTTCAAAGTATCCTCCAGCAAGATTTATACACTTTTGCATACGCTCAAACCAATGCGCTTAACACTTTTTCCTCTCCGACTCAGATATATCCAAAACATAGTTATTGAACGCTTCGACAGCATTTTCAGGCAGCCAAAATCATTGACCACTCATTTGTATCTTGATGTGCGGGAATAAAAAGAAGGCATTGGGTGCCAGGTTGGGTCTGTACGGCGGATGACCTATGAATTCAACGTATGGCCTGTCAAAAGGCGCTGGTTTGAGCCGGTGTGTGGGAGCTCACATTGTCTTGGTGAACAATGATTATTACAGCACTTCACTCCACCACTCAAAATTGACCTTCCTGTTACTCAAGCGAAACTGTCACCGCATGATCAATTTTTCCGAAGAAACAGACAACCTTCAAAGTGCTTCTTCCACGAACAACTTTTGTTGAATTTGGTTTGTCTTCAAAGACCTACACGGTTGATTAATTTTTTGTTTCGGACTCACGATCCGCCTACTGTGATGATTTTGTACACGTATTTTGAAGCACCGCGATCGCATTTTTCTAACATGTCTTCGCACTAATCGACATGAACCTCTTTTTAAGCGTTTATCAAACTAAGCGGGAGACCATCGAGACCAAATGAGTTTAACAGCCAAATGTTCATGCAATATCTGTGTATCCCTCCCAAGGATACGTCTATCTCACGATATGTTACATGACGATCTTGCACTTAAAGTTCACGCAAGGTTCATTGGTAAGGTTATCTAATAAGACGGTCGTTTTTTGAGGACCTTCACAGAGTTCGTCTTTCGAGCGAGTGTCGCCCACAATTAAATTCATTAAACCAGTTTTTCATAGTGCATAGGGTGGTGCTTTATTGTCATACAGAGATTAAATTTCAACAATCTTATAGGGAAAATCCATGTCGAAAATCACTGTAAACAATACAAATGATGTCGTACTTCTAAACATTCTGAGTACGATTGTGCTAGAAAATGCCAAACTTTCCATTATATATATCAAATTACAATTGGCAACAGTTATCTTGGCCGAAGTCAGATATTTATATAGCAGAAATGGAGTATGGTCCGGTCTATAACCTGATATCGGTCTAGAACCTCTATATAAACCTATTTGCCGATTTAACTTATTGAGCTTCCAGAAGTCGCAATTATTACCCGATTTGTCTGAAATTTTGCATGATGACTTTCCTTAAGAAACTTTTTTTAAATCTTCTTATTTGAAGGGTTTTTTTAAAGATAAGCAAAAAAATTTCCCAACAATTTTAATTTTCGATTTTTCCCACTTTTCACCATCGGGGCATCACAGTGCGACGCCCATATAGCACTGTTGAATAGTGAGAAAGTCGGCAAAAAAGCCTAAGGGGGGATTTGTATCCCCAAAAAGCGAGACTATTACTGTGAGAAAGAAGGATGAAAGTCAATATGGTATCAATCGGCCCTTATGCGGAATTGGTGCGGCGGCAAGTGACAGCGTGTGTAGGGCATGTGGGAAAGGAGATGGGACGTTGAAACGTTTCCTATGTCGGAATACGATAAAATCTTACACAAATTTAAGAACTTACAATGGAGAACCATTTAGGATGGGATTCCTGAATTCACTTCCGGGAAAACTTTACGGATTTATAACACACAACAAGCCAATTTCTGGCTTAAGTGTATGTGGATTAGACGGATTTGACTCCGTATACTCTTTTCAACCTAACCCAACCTACTTCTGATTGATGTGCAAGTACAGACTTCTGCAGATGACTTGAAAGTATTGAGAAAGAAGAGATTATAGAACATCTGTTGTGTGGCAGTCTCGCACTGGCAAGCAGAGGGATTTCCATTTTTAGTACTCACTTCGAGGTCTTGAATGAATTACCGGATGTGAACATTCGCTAGTTGTTAGGCTGTTAAAGGCAGTGAGAGCGAGACAATGGAGAACATGCTGAGGCTTTAGATGGAAAACTATTTTCCACAGTATACGAGTATGAGACTCCACAGGATACGACGGGAGACACCAGAATCTTGGAATAATGATGTTGATGGAAGGCTTATCATTACCTAATGTATGGTGAAGAAATACTTGAAGAGCTTCAAACCTTTTAAGTCACCCCGAAATGATGGAATATTTTTTGCGTTACTTTAGAAGGAGGCGGACTATCTGGCGCTCCAACTGGTCAATATTTTCACTCCGAATTCCTGGCAGGAGGCAAGGGTGGTATTTATACCCCAGGCCCGGCAAGGCAAGTCATACGACACCAAAGGCCTACAGACCTATAAGCCTTAAGTCCTTTCTACTCAAAACCATTGAACATATGGTGGACACCTTGATAAAGAGTAGGACACCCAGCGAACTACTCAAATACAAACAGCATGCCTTTGTCAAGGGAAGGTCGGTGGAGAGTACCCTGCACGAGGTTGTTCATAAAATAGAAGAATCCTTTGTTGCTAAGACGTACACATTGACTGTTTGCATTGACATCGAGGGGGTTTTTACCAATGTGCGGACCGACACACTGATCCAATCCTTAGACCATTTTCGGACGGACCCGGTCCTTAGAGACTGGCTAAATTATAGACTAAGGAGGAGGATAGTTCAATGGCTCTACAGGAGCTTGATTAGACCAATACCTACTCACGCTTCAGTAGTTTGCTAGACTTCGATGGAGAAAAAGTGCAACGTAAGGATAATACAACAGGTTCATAGAACATGTTGTCTTGAAGACTATTCTAGATATCTGACCCATAGACATACAGATTATGTGCGAGGCAGCCACTGCGAGACTTAAGGCGATGGTAGAATGGATTGAGCATAGGAGCAGCTCATGCCATTGCGAAATAATCGAGGCGACAATATGAAACCTGGAAGGAGTAGAAGAAGTTTCCGATGGGATACCTGAGACGACACTTGAGGTCGAGTGCGAGGCACTGTTGCCAGTGGCACAGTCTTGGATTAGACGAATATTTCTAGGTGTTAAAAACGGAATGACGAAATCAGAGTCTCCCCATCCTATGGTGTAGGGTATTTAAAAATTTAAGTACAAGAGCAAAAATTGCCCCTTTATTCAAGAAATACATACCTATACACCTGCAAGAGAGCCATTGCAAAATTTGGGGGTTTAGACCATGCGTCATGCATTGGGTATATACTGCAGACCTGTAATGCTATATGGTGTTGTGGTCTGGTGGACGGCGCTTCAAAGGTCCACCTACTGCTCAATATTTAAACGGATCCAAAGGATGGCTTGTTTTTGCATCACAGCTGCACTGAGGACGATACCATCTGATGCACTGAATTTAATGCAACATCTTATGCCTGTGGACATTGAGGCTTGACAAATTGCAGCGACCACTGCCGTGAGGTTAAGGGAGCTTTCACATATGTCATATGACGGACACTGTTTTATCATTGATACAATATTTGATGTTCCAGGCAGTGTGGATTACATCCTACCTGAGCCGCTTTTTGATAAAAAGTACTGTTCCTCTATTCCTGATAGAACCGATTGGAACTACGATATCCCTGGTAATAGAAGTTATATAGACTTCTATACGGATGGTTCCAAACTAAACGACGCAGGTGGGCTTTGGAGTGTACTCTCAAGATCTAGAACTGGTTATATCGAAAAGGTTAACCGATCAGTGTTTATCATACGGAAGATAAGTTAAGACACTTAACGACGATTGGCATAAATATCTTCTCAGACAGCCAGGCAGCCATTAAATCCCTGGAGAACGTAGTTCTGAACACAAAAATCGCCCTCGACTGTCGCAGATCTCTCAACGAGATGCCTGAACAGTTCAAAATTCAGCTGTTCTGGGTGCCACAGGCCACAGAGATATCCCAGGGATTTGTAAAGCAGACGAGCTTGCGAGACTAAGAACTACCCTACACACTCCAGGGACACTGGAATCTGTGGGTATGCCTCTAGCCACATGTAAGCTAAGTTTTCAGGACCAGGCCCGAAGGACAACGAATGATAGATGGTCACAAAGAGGGGGCTGTGAGCATTCCAAAACTATGTGGCCTAATCTAGACTTGAAGAGGTCTGTCTGCTGTCATTGGCTAGAACAGATGTCTCAGTCTTTGTGTCCGTCATGACAGGCCATTGTCTAATCGGAAAACATGCTGACAGACTGAAGGTTGCCAGCAACGACTTTGCAGAAGCTGTGAGACCATAGAACACCTTCTGTGTGTGTGTGTCCTGCACTGGCAGTCAGAAGGAGTTCCACTTTAGGTTTTCAGTTCTTTGAGAACCTGTCTGATATAGCGGAAGTGAACATTCGCAGTTATTGGGCTTTTTAAAGCGGTCTGGATAGTTCAACGGTAGGAACTAGAAGGCCTCTTTCTTCTACTGTTCCTGTGGTATCACAATGGAGGAAACGTCTAAGTGAGTCTGATGGCAGACCGTCACTTAAACCTAACCTAATCTAACACTAAAGATAACGTTTCAATTTATGCGAAAAGTAAAAGAATCTGAAAGCTCTGTTTAATGAAATTACCAACATCATCTAATCATTAGTGATAGAAAAAACAAAACAAATCATGGAATAATTAGCAAATTTCCCAGCTAATTATCGTCATTGGGACATTTGACAATGCTAAATATTGGTAGCACTTAGCACTTGATAATTTGTTTGGATTACATTTCTCATCGGTTTTATTTCTCTACCAAACTCAAGCAGAAACTGTAGCCTAACTCTTTGCATGCAAAACGTATCGGATGAAAGACTTCAATTGGCATTTCTTCTCAATGCCATTCGCTCAAAAAGCAAAAGGGGAAACGAATTTCAATGAACCTTAAAGCGATGTGACAAAAACACACACATACACACACAAGTGGCACTAAACGGGATGTAAAAGTTTTCAAACTGAAATTTTGTTTATACAGTGCCAAAAGTGTGCCAACACCACTACGTAGGAGTGGTGGTAAAACTTATGTCATTTGCAACAAAAATATTTTTTTTTTATTTGAAAACTTTTAATGCGGAAAAGGGTTGCAAGAGATGGGAATTTGAAAATGAGAAAAATGTTTCATTGAACCTTCTTTAAAATTCTCTTTGGGCCATGTCTGAATATCGACAGCCAATCAGTCAAGACGATCAAGGTAATCAGCTCTTCTTACCTACCGAACCCATCATGATGAGGTATGCCGATCAGAGATGGAAAATACTAAAATTATAAATAGTACTTAAAATGTGTTTTTTGGACCGAATGTGTACTTTTTTGTTTTGCATAAAAATTTCAAAAAATATTGGAGTGCAGAATTCAACAAATTTTCTCTCTCATGCTGCCCTATCGGATTACTGATTACTATGGTGCGGATTGGTATGCAAAATCGAAATTATCAAATGTTTATTATTTAGCAAATTAGGTGGTATTTTCCAATAATTTTTCAATTTGTCTTTGTTTGTTTGTTCCGTATAGATTTAAAAACGGCTGAATTGATTGAAATTTTCACAGATTGTGTAGGTTGGTCTGGAAGGAAACATAGGTCATATAATTTTTTGATATCGAGAGGGGGGCGGACCCTCCCCCTTATCCCAAAAGTACTACCTAAAAATAAAAGTGAACCGATCGGGACAATATGGGATTCAAATGAAAGGTATTCAAGAGTAGAGTACGAAGTTCATAACAAAAGTTGGGTCCAAGTACCTGGTGGGCCGCCCCAAACCCCCTTAAAATAGGTTCATTTGATGATCATGACAATATGGGACTCAAATGAAAGGTATTCGGGAGTAGATTACGAATATGGTCAGGAAGTAGGAATAGGCTTTATAATTTATTGATAACGGAAGGGGGCGGATCATCCACCCCTACCCCAAAAAAAACAACCTAAAATAAAAAGTGGACCGATAAGGACAATATGGGTATCAAATGAAAAGTATGCGGGAGAAGATAATGAATCTGGCATTCAAATTAATGTCGAAGTATAGGGGGTCTCCCCAACCCCACAAAAACGCCCAAAATGGGCACATTAGCCAATCACGGATATATGGGACTCGGTTTGTTTTGTTCCGTATAGACTGAAAAACGGCAGCACCGATTGTCATGAAATTTTCGCATATTGTGTAGGTTGGTCTGGAAGAAAGCATAGGCTATATAATTTTTCGATAACGGAAGGGGGATAGACCCTCCCCCTTATGTCAAAAACACAACACAAAATCAAAAGTGGACCGATCGGGACAATATAGGTATCGATTGAAAGGTATTGGAGACGAGAAAACAAATATGGTATTAAACTTTGGGTACCAGCACCCCACTCAATGATAAGGGACCTTTTTTATAGCCGAGTCCGAACGGCGTCCCGCAGTGCGACACTTCTTTGGGGAACATTTTTTAAATGACCATGCATGGAATTGTACCTCGCAAATGTCGCCAACATTAAGAGGGGATAAACACCGCTTTGTCCGATGTTCTCGCCAGCACTCAAACGCGTTCAGCGTCATAGGCCACAATGGCACGAAATCGATATCCGCATTCAGGGGGAAGTGTCCCCACCCTAAAAAGATATTAGACAGTTAAAGAAGGCGCAGCGGAGCGGGCCCGGTTCAGCTTGTAGACTACAAAACTTCACTTCCGCAAGTAAATATGCAATATACCAATGAATTTGCCAAATAATAGATTGAAAAGTTTCAATTTTGCATAAAAATCCGGACTACACACAGTACAATTGCCCTCAATATATAACCCTTACCGAAGACAAATTCCCCATCTCTTTCGATATATGCGAAATACGCACGAACTATCGGTTTGTATGGGAGCTACATCAGGTTATAGACCGATTTGCACCTTACTTGGCATAATTGTTGGAAGTCATAACAGAACCCTACATTCGAAATTTCAGCCAAATAGGAAAAAATTGCGGCTTGACTTTGTTAAAATTGGTTAAGATTTGGATATAGCTCCCATATATATCTTTCCTCCAATATGCCCTTTTTGGCCATTGAATAACATTAAGTAATTTAAAAATGTGCAGGCAAATTTGACACCCCGTAAACAAGACACTCACACGAACAATAAACAGTGGGAATTATCAGTAATAGAAGTTAAAATTTCAAGTTCAACTCCAAATAAAATGGAAACAAGTAAAAACTTGCTAAGTTAGGCCGGGCCGACTCTTATATACCCTCCACCATTGAACGCATTTGTCGATTTCTTTTCCCAGTATCTCCTTTTGGGCAAAGAAAGTATAAAAGAAAATAATTGTATGGTATTGGAGCTATATCCAGTTATGTTATTCGGACCATAATTGAATTGGACGCTGAAGGCCGTAGTAGAAGTCATTGTGAAAAATGTCACCCAATCCGACAAGAATTCCGCCCTTAAGGGGCTCAAAAAGTAAAATAGGGAGATCGGTTTATATGGGAGCTGTATCAGGCTATAGATCGATTCAAATCCTTTTTGACACGTATGTTGAAGGTCATGGGAGAAGCCGCTGTACAAAATTGCAGCCAAATCGGATAATGATTGCGCCCTCTAGAGGCTCAAGAAGGCAAGATACCAAATCGGTTTATATGGCACCGTTGTTGGAAGTCATGACAAAACACGTCGTGCAAAATTTCAGCCAAATCGGATAGGAATTGCGCCCTCTAGAGGCTCAAGAAGTCAAGTTTCGAGATGGGTTTATATGGCAGCTATATCAGATTATGGTTCGATTTGAATAATACTTGGCACAGTTGTTGAAAGTCATGACCAAATATGTCGTGCAAAATTTCAGCCAAATCGGATAGGAATTGCGCCCTCTAGAGGCTCAAGAAGTAAAGACCCCAGATCGGTTTATATGACAGCTATATCAGGTTATGAGGAGGCCACCGTAGCGCAGAGGTTAGCATGTCCGCCTATGACGCTGAACGCCTGGGTTCGAATCCTGGCGAGACCATCAAAAAAAAATTTCAGCGGTGGTTTTCCCCTCCTAATGCTGGCAACATTTGTGAGGTACTATGCCATGTAAAACTTCTCTCCAAAGAGGTGTCGCACTGCGGTACGCCGTTTGGACTCGGCTATAAAAAGGAGGCCCCTTATCATTGAGTTTAAACTTGAATCGGACTGCACTCGCTGATATGTGAGAAGTTTGCCCCTGTTCCTTAGTGGAATGTCCATGGGCAAAATTTGCATTTGCATATCAGGTAATGAACCGATTCAAGCCATACATAACACCGTTGTTGGAAATCAAAACAACACTCCTTGTGCGAAATTTCATCCAAATCGGATAAAAATTGCGCTCTCTAGAGGCTCAAGAAGTCAAGAAACCAGATCGGTTTATATGACAGCTATATCAGGTTATGGATCGATTGGAACCATACTTTGTACAGTTTATGTTTTGTCATACTTGGAAGTCATAACAAAAAACGTCGTGTGAAATTTCATCCAAATCGGATAAAAATTGCGCCCTCTAGGGGCTCAAGAAGTCAAGACCCCAGATCGGTTTATATAGCAGCTATATCAGGTTATGAACCGATTTCAACCACACTTTGCACAGTTGTTGGAAATCATAACAAAACACATCATGCCAAATTTCATCCAAATAAAAATTGCGTCCTCTAGAGCCTTAAGAAGTCAAGATCCAAGATCGGTTTATATGGCAGCTATATCAAAACAACGGTCAATATGACCCGTTTGCAATCCCAACCGACCTACACCAATATGAAGTATTTGTGCAAAATTTCAAGCGGCTAGCTTTACTCCTTCGAAAGTCAGAGTGCTTTCGACTGACAAATGGGCGGAAATGGCTAGATCGACATAAAATGTCATGACAATCAAGAATATATATATTTTATGGGGTCTGAGACGAATATTTCGAGGAGTTAGAAACAGAATGACGAAATTAGTATACCCCCATCCTATGGTGAAGGATATACAAATGTTAAAATTTTCCCAAAAACCAATCACAGTATAAACCCCAAATACAACTATCAAAACAAAACTAGATTGAGAATGTATACCACATTTTTATTACACTCACCTCTAATAATGGTATAGAAAAAAGTTATTGAAATTCAAACTCCTTAAAAGAAAATATGACCAACGAAATACTTGAAATTTTAGCTCTGTTTGCTGCTTACTGTTTGTTTAAATTTTGTAAACATTATCAGCTGTTTGCTAATAATCAGGGTTGCCAAATTTTATAATTACTTGTGATTCTTACTCTCCAGAATGTGCTAAAGCAAATCCAATGAGAACATTTAAAAAAAACTCATTTTGAAAAATTGCCTTTTAGCCGCTGCTTTACGATTTGAGACCATGGTGCTTTGTAAGAAGCACAACTTCCGTGTCACCATTTCTGTAACTACAAAAATTAAACGAATTAAGCTTAAACAGAAGTCTTGCAACATTTAACCTTGTGTTTGCTGTGTGAATTATTTCCCCCAACAAAACATTGACAACTCTGACCCACAACACCCTTTTGATGAGCACAACCAACAAAGCTCAAAATCTTCTTGCAAAATAAGTTGCAAGTTGTTGCATACTTTGTCTCATGCGAAATAAAAAACATGCAAGCACTGCATTACCATACATGCTGTGGTATTTATTCTGGGTCCCATAATCCACCATGTTGGGTTCACTTAAACATCACCATCACATATGACACTAGCAAAGACTCAGACCCATTAACGCTGACTGAATCTTATGAATCATCGTCATTCATTACCACATATACACTGCCCTATTCTGAAGCCATGTGAAAAAGTCTTTTATATGTATTTAAGTATATGGAAGAGTGCGTGTGTGTGTGTGTGAGAGAGAGAGTGTACTGGAATGAGGTCCTCTATGTTGTTCTATGATTGTCACGCTATTTATCATTATGTCATAGTTGTCTCAGATGCTTCTCAAAAGCCCTTTACAGCTTCAACGAAAATCTTTAATTGCGTTCTTGTAAATGCATTATACATGCATATACTCGCATAAAGCATGATGATAAAACATTTCTACATGCTCACATATATGAAGAAAACAACACTTAATAAACTTTAAATAAATTATGAGCGAAAGTTCTTGAAAAAAGTGCAATGAAATAGAAAAACTAGTAAGAGCGTGCTAAGTTCGGCCTGGCCGAATCTTATATACCCTCCACCATGGATCGCATTTGTCGAGTTCTATCTCTTTTTAGGCAAATAAAGAATATTGAATAAGAACTGTATGCTATTGGAGCTATATCAAGTTATAGTCCGATTCGGACCATAAATGAATGCTGAACATTATAGAAGTCATTGTGTAGTATTTCAGTTCATTCGGAAAAGAATTGCGCCTTGTTGGGGCTCAGAAAGCTAAATCGGGAGATCGCTTTATATGAGAGCAGTATCAAGCTATTGATCGATTCAGACCATATAAGACACGTATGTTGAAGGTCATGAGAGAAGCCGTTGTACAAAATTTCTTCGAAATCGGATGAGAATTGCGCACTCTAGAGGCTTAAGAAGTCAAGACCCAAGATCGGTTTATATGGCAGCTATACCAGATTATGAACCGATTTGAATCATACTTAACCCAGTTGTTGGAAGTGATCCTTAAACACTACGTGCAAACTTCCAGTCAAATCGGACGAGAATTGCGCCCTCTAGAGACTCAAGAAGTCAAGACCCAAGATCGGTTTATATAGCAGCTATATCAAAACATGAACCGATGTAAACCATACTTAGGGCAGATGTTGGAAGTGATACCTAAACACTACGTGCAAAATTTAAATAAAAACGGACGAGAATAGCGCCCTCTAGAGGCTCAAGAAGTCAAGACCTAAGATCGGTTTATATGGCAGATATATCAAAACATGGACCGATTTAAACAATACTTAGCGCAGTTGGATGGGGGTATACTAATTTCGTCATTCTGTTTGTAACACCTCGAAATATGCGTCTAAGACCCCATAGGGTTTTTATATAAAGGGTGATTTTTTTGAGGTTAGGATTTTCATGCATTAGTATTTGACAGATCACGTGGGATTTCAGACATGGTGTCAAAGAGAAAGATGCTCAGTATGCTTTGACATTTCATCATGAATAGACTTACTAACGAGCAACGCTTGCAAATCATTGAATTTTATTACCAAAATCAGTGTTCGGTTCGAAATGTGTTCATTCACCGTAACGTTGCGTCCAACAGCATCTTTGAAAAAATACGGTCCAATGATTCCACCAGCGTACAAACCACACCAAACAGTGCATTTTTCGGGATGCATGGGCAGTTATTGAACGGCTTCTGGTTGCTCTTCACTCCAAATGCGGCAATTTTGCTTATTTACGTAGCCATTCAACCAGAAATGAGCCTCATCGCTGAACG